>NC_057807.1:683897160-683986431 GCF_018294505.1 Triticum aestivum | reverse complement strand
ATAGACACACAAGTTGATCTACGGATCGTTCCTTAGCCGTGTGCGGTGCCCCCCTCCACCATATTCCACCTCGGTCATATCGTCGTGGAGTTTAGGCGAAGCCCTGCGCTGGTAGAACATCATCATCGTCACCATGCTGTCGTGCTAACGGAACTCATCCCCGAAGCTTTGCTGGATCGGAGCCCGGGGATCGTCATTGAGCTGAACGTGTGCTGAACTCGGAGGTGCCGTACGTTCGGTACTTGGATCGGTCGGATCGTGAAGACGTACGACTACATCAACCGCGTTGTGCTAACGCTTCCGCTTACGGTCTACGAGGGTACTTGGAAAACACTCTCCCCTCTCGTTGCTATGCCATCACCATGATCTTGCGTGTACGTAGGAATTTTTTTGAAATTACTACGTTCCCCAACACATATTGGGCTATTAAAGAGCTCAACTATGATTTCAAACTTGCCGGTGAGAAGAGGTTATTTGATATTAGCTCACTTGATGAATGGAGAGCCCAAGCATCTGAAAATGCCAAGTTGTTTAAAGAAAAAGTTAAAAGATGGCATGACAAAAGGATACAAAAGCGTGAGTTTAATGTAGGTGATTATGTATTTCTATACAACTCTCGTTTAAGATTTTTTGCAGGAAAACTTCTCTCTAAATGGGAAGGTCCCAATGTTATCGAGGAGGTCTATCGTTCCGTTGGCATAAAAATCAACAACTTCGCAGGCACAAATCCGAAGGTGGTAAACGGTCAAAGGATCAAGCACTATATCTCAGGTAATCCTATAAATGTTGAAACTAATATTATTGAAACCGTGACCCCGGAGGAGTACATAAAGGACACTTTCCAGAATGTTCCAGACTCTGAAGAGGAATAGATCAAAGCAAGATGTCTTCTCAAGAGTCAGTCGGAGAAAGCCGGGTATCTAACCCGGCACCGGAACCAACGGTAAACAGCGACGCTGACCACTTTGGGCCAGCAACGGAGGAAGATATGGAGGCTGACCTGATGAGAGTAGATGCCATGGAAGATCAAGAAGTCACCTCTCGCCTCCGAGCTGGATTTACAATGGGGGAACTACAGAGCTCAGCTATTCCAAACTCGATTATCCCTTCCAATGTTAAATTTCTTTCCTATGAAAATATGAGGAGTGTCTCTTGTTCTCCCGCAGCTATGCAACATCCTTGGGTGCAAGGAGCTTTAGTCGTTACAGGAAAGCTTCACAAGGAAATAATGAACCTCAAGCAGCAAGCCAATAAGCTCAAGGAGGAGAACCGTATTCTGAGGGGAATCATCGCCAAGAATATTACACCTACAATCAAGAAGGAGAAATAATCACATGGGTATGGGCACTCCCCTTGGCGACTGCCAAGCTTGGGGGAGGTGCCCTGGTATCGTATCACCATCACAACTCCTATCTTTACCATTTTTCTTAGTTCGATCCTATTAGTAGTATCTTGATTTAGTAGAATAAAGTCATGGCATGATCTAGTTTTGAGTTTTTCTTTATGATCCTTCTTTGTAATCGAGTCTGTGAGCTATATAATAAAGATTAGTGTTGAGTCAAGGGCTTGAGTATTTTGCCATGATCTTGGGTGATTAGAAGAAAAAGAATAAAAAGAATCAAGAGTTCATATTGATCTTAGTGAAAGTAATGACTTCACATAGAAAGAGTATGATGATTAAAAGTTGTTGGGAGTTGGCAAATATAGCTTTGGTCATGTTGCAATTAATAGGAAATAATAAGGAAAGAGAGGATGCACCTATTGATATATTATCATTGACATATTTTATGGTTGGGAGCACTCATTAAAATATGACATGCTAAAGAGTTGAGGTTGGACAAGGAAGACAAAATAATGAGTTATGTTTTCTTACATTCGAGATAAAGTATGTTGTCTTGGATCCTCTACCGTGTTGAGCTTGCCTTTCCCCCTCATGCTAGCCAAATTCTTAGCACCAAGTAGAAATACTACTTGTGCTTCCAAACACCCTTAAACCAGTTTTGCCATGAGAGTCCACCATATCTACCTATGGATTGAGTAAGATCCTTCAAGTAAGTTGTCATCGGTGCAAGCAATAAAAATTGCTCTCTAAATATGCATGACTTATTAATGTAGAGAAATAAGCTTTGTATGAACTTGTTGTGGACGCAATAAAAGCGACGGACTGCATAATAAAGGTTCACATGCAAGGGGAAATAGAAAGTGACGTTCTTTTGCATTAAGATTTTGTGCATCAACCCTAAACGCGCATGACAACCTATGCTTCCCTCTACGAAGGGCATATCTTTTATTATTATCCTCTACCTTATGCAAGAGTCACGGTGATCTTCACCCTTCCTTTTTCATTTTATCCTTTGGCAAGCTCAGCATGTTGGAAAGAGTATGATATACATATCTAATTGGATGTGGGGGAGCATGAATTATTATTGTTGACATTACCCTTGAGGTAAAAGGTTGTGGGGCAAAACTATAAGCCCCTATCTTTCTTTGTGTCCGATTAAAACTCCGTAACCACAAGTATCGCATGAGTGCTAGCAATTATGAAGGACTAAATGATAGTTGAGTATGTGGACTTGCTTTTAAGCTCTGACATAGACTCTTTCCGATGTTATGACAAATTGCAATTGCTTCAATGACTGAGATTATAATTGTTAGTGCCCAATAATGTTTCTGATTCATGCTTTGGCTTTGTGAATAGGTCATCACTTGAACATGAGTAATCATATGAAAAAATCTATTTATGTTGCTGTTATGAAATAATCATGATGCCTTCATGTCCGTATTTTATTTTTATCGACGCCTCTACCTCTAAACATGAGGACATATTTATTGTTATCGACTTTTCGCTTGAGGACAAGCGAGGTCTAAGCTTGGGGGAGTTGATACGTCCATTTTGCATCATGCTTTTATGACAATATTTATTGCATTATGGGTTGTTATTTCACGTTATGTCACAATACTTATGGCTATTCTCTCTTATTTTACAAGGTTTACATGAAGAGGGAGAATGCCGGCAGTTGGAATTCTGGGCTGGAAAAGGAGCAAATATTGAAGGACTATTCTGCGCAACTCCAAAAGTCTTGAAACTCCACGGAATACCTTAGAATAAATAAAGAAAAATCGTCGCCAAAGATGAAGGCCAGCGGGCCCACACCCTGCTCACGAGGGTGGGGGCGTGCCACCCCCCCTGGGCACGCCCCCCTACCTCATGGGCCCCCTGGTGGCTCTCCGACGTCCATGTTCTCCCATATGAAGTCTTTCGATGAGAAAAAAATGGAAGAGAACCTTTCGGGACGAGACTCCTCCGCCACGAGGCGGAACCTTGGCGGAACCAATCTAGGGCTCTGGCGGAGCTTTTTTGCCAGGGACACTTCCCTCCGGGAGGGGGAAATCATCACCATCGTCATCACCAACGCTCCTCTCATCGTGAGAGGGCAATCTCCATCAACATCTTCACCAGCACCATCTCATCTCCAAACCCTAGTTCATCTCTTGTATCCAATTCTTGTCTCCAAGTCCGGGATTGGTGCTAGTAGGTTGCTAGTAGTGTTGATTACTCCTTGTAGTTGATGCTAGTTGGTTTATTTGGTGGAAGATCATATGTTCAGATCCTTTATGCACAATATTACCCCTCTGATTATGAATATGAATATGCTTTGTGAGTAGTTACGTTTGTTCCTGAGGACAAGGGAGAAGTCTTGCTATTAGTACTCATGTGAATTTGGTATTCGTTCGATATTTTGATGAGATGTATGTTGTCTAACCTCTAGTGGTGTTATGTGAATGTCGACTACATAACACTTCACCGTTATTTGGGCCTAGAGGAAGGCATTGGGAAGTAATAAGTAGATGATGGGTTGCTAGAGTGACAGAAGCTTAAACCCTAGTTTATGCGTTGCTTCGTAAGGGGCTGATTTGGATCCACATGTTTCATGCTATGGTTAGGTTTACCTTAATACTTTTGTTGTAGTTGCGGATGCTTGCAATAGAGGTTAATCATAAGTGGGATGCTTGTCCAAGTAAGGGCAGTACCCAAGCACCGGTGCACCTACATATCAAATTATCAAAGTACCGAACGCGAATCATTTGAGCATGATGAAAACTAGCTTGACGATATTCCCATGTGTCCACGGGAGCGCTTTTCCTACCATAAGAGTTTGTCCAGGCTTGTCTTTTGCTACAAAAAGGATTGGGCCACCACTACTAGGAAAAGGGCTATAGATAGGACTGATTCTAATGGCGCACCAGGTAAGTAGTGCACCACTACTATATACTAATGGCGCACCGGTTGCTCGTGCGCCATTAGTGTGGAAGGCACTAATGGCGCACCGTGCTCACGGTGCGCCACTACTATTGATTTTTTTCCCATTTTTCCATACAAACTAATGGCGCAGGAATGGCAAAGTGCGCCATTACTAGTTAGAACTTGTAATGGCGCACGACCAAGACAGTGCGCCATTAGTATATAATTTTTTTTTACTTTTTTGCAAACCTACTAATGGCGCACTATGCCAAAGCCCAGTCGTGTTTATACCCGAAGCCAAATCCAAGACCGTGGGCACAAACGTCACCGCGAAAAATGAGCCATGAGTACTGGCTTTCCAAGTGGACCAATGCTTCTTCATTACCGACCTGCCAAAGCCCAGTCGTGTTGTCGTGAGGAGAGGCAAAAGGAAGATCATCGAAATGGATGGAGTAGCCAATGAGCAAGACTTCGACAAGTACGGCGACCCGAAGATCGAACATGACGACGACAATGAAGTAGCAGCACACACCACAAGAAGAAGCAGGACCACCCTACCTAAAGGACGTCCGTTCCATAGAAGAACTCCATTTGCGAAAAAGAAGGGCAAGAAGATTGTGAACAGATAGCTAGCTAAGATCGATTGTATTTAAATCGTAGTCTTCATTTCTCGATTGTATTTCATGGGCACTTTTTGATATCATGAATATTTTTAAATTTCATGGGCACTTTTTGAATTCACGAGGACACTTGATCTCGATCCCCCTCCATCTCGATTCCCCCTCCATCTCGATCTCGATCCCCGCACCCTCCCCCGCTCCACCGCCACCGCCGATGATATTTTCAAGTAAGAAATTTGAACACATTTTTTTAAAAATTATTACTGTTTTTATAAAAAAAATATTATGGTTATGATTTAAACAAGTTTGAACATATTTAAACACAAATAAATATAAAAAACAGCATTTAAAATGCATAAAAAAAATTGGGGAGCCTGGGAGTCGAACCCAGGACCTTCTGGTGTGTGTGCTGCGTGCTGACCAATTGGGCTAGTGGGTGGGTTCTGTTGTAGATAGGGTTAGGTTGTAGATATGGTTAGTGGGCTAGATTAAAACAAAATTCTAATGGCGCACCAACGGGACGGTGCGCCATTAGAACCCTCCCCTAGCTATCCTCCTTCCCTCTCGCCAGATCCCCTTCCACTCTCTCTCCCTCGCCACCAGATCCTCCCACTAGCTGCCCCGACCCACGCCGCCGCTGCCCCCGCGCCTCCGTCTCCGTCGCCGCCCCCAGTCAGCCCCTGCCCTGCCCCCCATCGCCGTCCGCTCCCAATCCACCCCCTCCCTCGCCTTCGCCGCACCCGCCCACCCCCTCCCTCGCCTTCCCAGCCCTCGAGCGCCACCATGCGAGGCGACAGGCAAGGAGGCGGGCAGAATATGCTTCAACACCGGGCGGGCGAGCCGCAGAACCAGGGCGCGACGGCGCTCGACCCCTCCACCCCCCTCCACCTCTTCTTCCTTGGGTCGCCGTTGTCTTCCTCAACTTCGGCCACCTCTGTTGCTACTAAGCTGTCGCAGGGCCTCCTTGCGCCTCCCCGGTGAGCTCCGCCTCCTCTCCCCTCTTCCTTCTCGCGTGCCAAGAAATGCATAGCAATTATTTGCTTCACTTAGTCATTGATGGTCATTCAGTATGAAATTACAACCTGCAGGTATTGGTTGGAATGTGTAACTACAATTTACAGGGGAAATGTTTGCAGTAAGTTATGTGGTTGGAAAGATCATGTGTCATTAGAAACTTGGAAGCTAAAAACATTGCGATCCTCACCATAAGGATGATTATATCTTCCATGCCTGAATAGCTCTGCCTAAATAATAAATAGATGAAGGTAAAACTAAAGCATGCTCAGTGATGAGATGATGTCAACTGACAACCAAAGCAAACTTGTTCATCTTTACAAAAGCAAACTTGTTCAACATAACAAAAGCAAACTTGTTCAACATAACAAAAGCAAACTTGTTCAACCACATAACTACAAACTGAGACACAGTAGTAGGGGTCATCCCAATACCACAAACAACTCAATATCCCTAGTAGTAGGGGTCATCCCAATGATCCTCCGCCTCTTGCCAGAGCTCCAAACCTGCTTTGGTGATTTCGATTTTCTTCCATGCCTCGTAGGTGACGTACGCATCTTTCGCGGTGTACTCAATGAGCTTGTTTGGCAGTGGGCTGCCCCCCCATAGTAGGTGGTCCGAATTCCTGTCGATCTTCTGCTTCATTTTTGAGTAGGATGGGTGGATGAGGCTGGCTGCAAACTCAGCCAAAGACTACCACTTCTTTCCATTGTTTGGAACTCTCCATCTGCGCTGCAAGTCGACGTACTTGTCGGGGTTGATCTCCAAACCAGACAACTTCAGCTTCTCCTTGTCGCCTCTAATGCAGAAGCCAACAAAGGTGTACAGCTTCTTCTCCTGCAGGAGCGGGCGGAGTTCCTTGGGCCTGCATCAAATTAATCTGGTGCATCAAATTCATCTACTTCAAAAACTTCAGAAACTACAGAATTAAAATGGGTTCAGTTGAAGCAAAATTCAGTTAAAATAGCATCTTCAATTCTGACCAAAATTCAGTTAAAACAGTATGATCACAACAACTACTAAATGAGCACAACAACTACAAGACAACATTCTGTATGATCAAAACAGCAAGCATAACATCTCAATGATGTATTTTTTTGCAATCTTTTGCATTACAAGACAACATTCATAACAACTACTAAATGATCACAAAAACTTGTAGACAACATTCTGTATGATCACCAAAAAACTACTAATTAGACAGAAACTTCATAACTTCAGAACTAGTATTGCATCTACTTCAGAACTTCAGAACTATTGCATCTACTTCAGAAACTTCAAAAACTTCAAAAACTTCAGAAACTACTAATTAAAACGAAACTTCAGAACTTCAGAAACTTCAAAACTTCAGAACTAGTATGCATCTACTTCAGAACTTCATAACTATTGCATCTACTTCAGAAACTACTAATTAGACAGAAACTTCAGAACTGGATGTTTTTACCATTTGGTTGCCGCGGTGATGTGGTGTACCAGGACGAGATCCTCCACGCATAACTGCAGAACTGCAGCAATTTGCGGAGGTTTGTCTTCCCTGGTATACTCGACATCCACGCCGATATTCCGAGGAAGCATGCCGCCGAGCCTCCTCCTCATCTTGCGGATCATCTTGTCGGCTTCGTCTGGATTGCTGGTGCATACAACATCCAGCGGCTCCTTCAGGTGGATATCAACCTTGAGCGGCACGGTGTAGTCCCGCTTCTGCCCGGGGACCGGAACGTCGTTGTCGACCACCAGCGGCTCCTTGCCAGACGCCTCACCACGGTGATGCTTGGCAGACAGAGGGGAGTTGCTCCACGATGCCTCCGCCATTCTCTTGGCAGACGGAGGGGAGTTGCTCCATGATTCCTCCGCCATTGCCCTCCTGGCCAGCGATGGTGGAGGCAGAGGGGAGTTGCTTGATGCTGGAGGCAGAGGGAGGTAGAGGGAGGAAGATGGAGCGGCAATGGAATGAGGAGGGAGGCAGAGGGAGGAAGATGGAGCGGCAATGGAATAGGAGGGAAGTTACCTGGACGTGGGAAGAAAACCCCCTCTGCGTCGTGGGTAGTTGCCAGTGGAGGGGAGACGTGGGGAGTTGCCTCGAAAACTCAAACGTCCTGCCCTTTCGAGGGGAGACGTGGGCCCTCGAAAACTCTGGAGGGGAGACGTGGGCCCTCCTGTTTCTGAAACGTCCAGGAGGGGAGACGCGGGCCCTCCTGTTTCTGAAAACTACACCTATATCTGACAAAACTAAAGGTGTTCTTCAGCAGCTGATTAAAATTCAGTTAACAACAACATCAGTAAAGTTCAGTTAATTAACTGAAGAAGAGAAGAGAGAAAGTAGAGAGCAAGAGGAGTACTTGCATTAACTGAAACGTTTTACTTTAAATTTGCATGCATTCTTTGCTTGTTTATATATATTCATACTGATGCAGTTACTTGCATGGGCCTGGCTGATGAAGAAAAACTTTATATATATTCATACTGATGTTGACTCTATAAATCATACTTATTGGACATGTTTTTTGTGTTGATCCATCAATTGATCACATTGAGAAAGACCATCGTGTCTCCGACCATTTTGCAAAGGTCATGTCTCCGACCATCGTGTCGTGATGAATTTGCAGGTACCCCGAGAGGCCCTTGAGTTTGTCGGAATGTTGATTAACTTCCGTTCCGGCAAATTCGGGTACTCCATATGTCCTATTTTCAGCAAAGGTCATGCTGAAATTTTCCTTGCTGCATTAAACCATAGGTGGCAATAGAGCCAAGTGATTAGGCCCAACTTAGAATTCTCCTTAGCATCGATAAACCCTAGATGATAAACCCAACATAGGTGGCAATAGAGCCAAGTGATTAGTGCCAAGTGATTAGGCCCATCCTAGGGTGCCTCGGCATCGATAAACCCTAAATGATGAAAACTTAACTTGGCTGCCCCGTATGCCTCGGTGTCGATGAGAACCTAAATGATGTACGCTTAGGCTTTTAGGGTGCCTCGGCGTCGACAAACCCTAAATGATGAAAGCTTAGGCTTTTAGGGTGCCTCGGTGTCGACAAACCCTAAATGATGAGACCATGATCTTGTTCCTTGACAATAACCAACTTTTTGACCAAACTTTTTTCCTATTTAGAGCGAAACATGGCCCACAACGATGAGGCCGGTGGTTCGGGCGGCAAGCAATTCTGGGAGCTATCCCAGGAGATGGAGGAACAACCTCACCGCCGCTATGAGGACACCACGGAAGACACCGATCCTGATTACACAACCCCTAGTGGCGTCGGGGATGACACCACTGATGGTGCCGCCGAGGATGCCACCACTGATGATGGCGGCGCACACACAGATGGCAGCCAATCGAAGAAGCAAAGGAAGGACCGGTGTCCGAATGCGCTCCGCATCGTCAAGGAGGAATTCACTCAAGTACAAGGGTAAGGTTCCTAGAGTCTATGACGACTGGGAGGAGTGTCGGAGATAGGTTCACCATTTCAGCGGTAACAGTTACAAAGGTACACCACTAGGGCGGAGGCCGAATCTAGATATGCCCGCTATCTAGCGGGAGAGAGGAGGGAGCGTTGGAGGAACCGGATGAGGACCAGTTTGATCGCGATGATGCTCATCGTGATGACCACAACTCTCTTTTATGTGATGGTAGTTTAGATGATCGATATCGACTTGTAATGTGAAGACAAACTCGATACTCGCGGTCTTGAGACTTGTAATTTTTTATCTTTGTTCGGTCTTTTGAATTCGGAGACTAATATGATGAATTGTATTCGGAGACTAATCTTCTATTGTATTCGATGAATCTGATGTTGTTGTGTGCTGCTGTCTATATTCTGTCCAATAATATATTTGTAACCTGTGCAAAAATCAGAAAAGCAAAAAAAAACAAATATTCAAAAAAAAAATATTCATACTAATGGTGCATCTAGGCAGAGTGCGCCATTAGTGTGCCAAAGGATACTAATGGCGCATCAAGGCAGAGTGCGCCATTAGTGTGACAAAGCATATGGTTACATATGGCCCCCCAGGAGGCACACTAATGGCGCATGGAGTTACACACTAATGGCGCACTGCCAGGTGCACCATTAGTATACCAGATACTAATGGCGCACCAGTGGTGCGCCATTAGTAAAAAAATTCTAATGGCGTGCTACTAATGGCGCACCGGTAGTGCGCCATTAGTAGGCAAAACCGGTGCGCCATTAGTAGGCCTTTTCCTAGTAGTGCACCTTGCTGCACCTTATTTACTTTTATTACTTGTTGCTCGTTACCATTTATCTTATCATAAAACTATCTGTTACCACTTATTTCAGTACTTGCAGAGAATACCTTGCTGAAAACCGCTTATCATTTCCTTCTGCTCCTCGTTGGGTCCGACACTCTTACTTATCGAAAGGACTACGATAGATCCCCTATACGTGTGGGTCATCAGAGAGCATCATGAAGAATATGACTAGCACATTTAAGTCTAACCCACTTCCTATGCAGAGGGATTTTGTGAGCAAACAACTTATTGGAACAATAATCAACTAGCATAGGATGGCAAAACAAGCATAACTTCAAGATTTTCAACACATAGAGAGGAAACTTGACATTATTGCAACTCCTACAAGCATATGTTCCTCTCTCATAATAGTTTTCAGTAGCATCATGAATGAATTCAACAATATAACTAGCACCTAAAACATTCTTTTCATGATCTACTAGCATAGAAAATTTACTACTCTCCACATGAGCAAATTTCTTCTCATTCAGAATAGTGAGAGTATCATAAAAGACTTGAACACTAAAAATTGTTTCCACATAAAAGAGTAATGTTCAGAAAAAGGGTAATCATAATCATGACAAGTTTTATAAATATAATCATCACTACTTTTTATAGCATAAGTTTCATCACAATAATCATCATAAGTAGCGACTTCGTTCTCATCATAATCAATTGAAACCTCTCCCAAGATAGTGGAATCATCACTAAATAAAGTTGACACTCTTCCAAATCCACTTTCATATTCATAACAATAAGATTCAACATCCTGCAAAATAGTGGGATCACCACTTCTTAAAGTTGAAACTCTTTTGAACCCACTTTCATCAATATAATCATCATAGGTAGGAGGCATGCTATCATCATAACAATTTTGCATATCAAAACTTGGGATGGTAAAAATATCATCTTCATTAAACATAGCATCCCCAAGCTTGGGACAAACATCAATTTCAGCAAATATATTCTAAAATATTTCATCCTCATCAAACATAGCTTCCCCAAGCTTGGGCTCTTTCATCTCATAAGCATAATCACTCTCATCATTAAAAATATGGATAGCACCAATAGTAAAGCAATTATCATCATCACAATGAGTAGTAGGAGCAACATCATTTGGGAGGGATACCTTTCTACCTTTGTTACTCCTTATTTTCTTTTTCTTCTTCACATTACATGTAGGTTGAACCTTCCTCTTTGAGCTCCTTATTGATGAGATTGGTTGAATAGAAAGCTCCTCCTCGTTACCTGATTCATCATGAGAAATAATAGGAGGATATTGGGAAGTCTCTTCCCTTTCATTAGTATTCTCATCATCTTCTATTTGCTTTCTTTTCTTTATGTAATTGGCAATATAAGGATTTTCAATGCAATTCACCGCACAATACATATAAATCTTTTCTAGATCAATATCAAGGAAATGCCTAAGATTAAATTCTGGAATAGGCTTAGTTAAATGTTTCAACTCTTCACAACCCAAAAGCAATCTAAGTTCATTGTAATGAGAAAGGGAGATCAAATCATCACAGTTTTTGGAGATGATCCGATCATGAAACAATTTGCATTGGAGATGTAAATGATCTTGTTTATTGCAAAATTCACAACGGGAAAGATATCTTAAATTCTTCGCACTCTTATCTAGCCTTTCTTGCAACCCCTTAGTTTCTAAATACTTATGCTTCTTGCAATATGTATCTTCTCTATTTGGTGTGTTCATGAAAACATGCACTCCACAAAAGTTGACATGCTCATAAGATGTATTCTCAACATGACTAGAGCAATCATCATTAGTACTATGGATATTCAAGGAGTTTATACTAACAACATTGCAATCATGCTCATCATTCAAAGATTTAGTACCAAGCATTTTAAAGCATTCTTCTTCTAGCACTTGAGCACAATTTTCCTTTCCATCAAACTCACGAAAGATATTAAAAAGACGAAACGCATGAGACAAACTCAACTCCATTTTTTTGTAGTTTTCTTTTATAAACTAAACTAGTGATAAAACAAGAAACAAAAAGATTCAATTGCAAGATCTAAAGATATACCTTTAAGCGCTAACCTCCCCAACAACGGCGCCAGAAAAGAGCTTGATGTCTACTACACAACCTTCTTCTTGTAGACGTTGTTGGGCCTGCAAGTGCACAGTTTGGATGACAGTAGCAAATTTCCCTCAAGTGGATGACCTAAGGTTTATCAATCCGTAGGAGGCGTAGGATGAATATGGTCTCTCTCAAACAACCCTACAACCAAATAACAAAGAATCTCTTGTGTCCCCAACACACCAAATACAATGTTAAATTGTATAGGTGCACTGGTTCGGCGAAGAGATGAAGATACAAGTGCAAAATAGATAGTAGATATAGGTTTTTGTAATCTGAAATAATAAAATCAGCAAGGTAACCAATGATAAAAGTAAGAGTAAACGGTATTGCAATGATAGGAAACAAGGCCTAGGGTTCATACTTTCACTAGTGCAAGTTCTCTCAACAATAATAACATAGATAGATCATATAACAATCCCTCAACATGCAACAAAGAGTCAGTCCAAAGACACTAATAGCGGAGAACAAACGAAGAGATTATGGTAGGGTACAAAACCACCTCAAAGGTATTCTTTCGGATCAATCTATTCAAGAGTTCGTACTAGAATAACACCTTAAGACACAAATCAACCAAAACCCTAATGTCACATAGATACTCCATTGTCACCTCAAGTATCCGTGGGCATGATTATACGATATGCATTACGCAATCTCAGATTCATCTATTCAACCAACACAAAGTACTTCAAAGAGTGCCCCAAAGTTTCTACCGAAGAGTCAAGAACGTGTGCCAACCCCTATGCATAGGTTCATGGGCGGAACCCGCAAGTTGGTCACCAAAACATACATCAAGAGGCACATGATATCCCATTGTCACCACAGATAAGCCCGGCAAGACATACATCAAGTGTTCTCATAAAAGACTCAATCCGATAAGAAAACTTCAAAGGGGAAACTCAATTCATCACAAGAGAGTAGAGTGGGAGAAACATCATAAGACCCAACTACAATAGCAAAGCTCGGGATACATCAAGATCGTGCCATAGAGGGAACACGAGAGAGAGAGAGAGATCAAACACAGAGCTACTGGTACATACCCTCAGCCCCGAGGGTGAACTACTCCCTCCTCGTCATGGTTAGCGCCGGGATGATGAAGATGGCCACTGCTGAAGGATCCCCCCTCCGGCAGGGTGCCGGGAAGGGCTCCCGAGAGGTTTTTGGTGGCTATAGAGGCTTGTGGTAGCGGAAATCCCGATCTATCTTGATATTCGATGTTTTTAGGGTACGTAGGCTTATATAGGCGAAAGAAGTCGGTCGGGGGGTGCTCGAGGGGTCCACGAGACAGGGGGCCGCGCCCTATAGGGGGGGCGTCCCCTATCTCCTGGGCTCCTCGAGGATCTTCTGACTTGATCTCCAAGCCTCCAGGATGACATTCTTCCAAAAAATCACGATGCCGAAGGTTTCATTCCATTTGGACTCCGTTTGATATTCCTTTTCTTCGAAATACTGAAACAGGCAATAAAACAGCAATATGGGTTGGGCCTCCGGTTAATAGGTTAGTCCCAAAAGTAATATAAAAGTGTATAATAAAGCCCATAATCATTCAAAACAGATAATAATATAGCATGAATGCTTCATAAATTATAGATACGTTGGAGACGTATCACTGGGCGGGGTTGTCTTCATTATCTTTGGCATCATCCGGAGTGCTATTGTCCCCAGTGCCGGTGTTACTGCTTTTACCATGGCGTGGTTTAGAGCGGCGCCACTAACGTCGGTGCTTTGGCTACTTCTTGGGAGGTTTGTCCTCACTTGTATCCTTTTTGTCCTCGCCATTGTCTTCTTTGGGGGTATCCACCATGCAAATGTCGTATGACGAGGTGGCTGTCCAGCGCTCTATGGGCGGTGGTTCCTCTTCTTCTCCCGCATCGTCGTCCATATCGTCGATGTCTTCGGAGTCGACGTCAAGCATGTCGGTCAAGTCATCGACGGTGGCTATCAAGTGGGTGGTGGGTGGGCAGCGAAATTCTTCGTCGCCCGTTTCCCACTCAAGCCAGACATAGTTCGGCCAAGAATCTCCTGATAAGGAGAGAGATCTTAATAAATTTAATACGTCGCCCAAGGGCGAGTGTTGAAAGATGTCCGCAGAGGTAAACTCCAAGATCGGCGCCCAATCAGTTTCGACGGGCGTGGACACATGCGGTTCGACATCGATATCCGGAGATGAGTCCGGAGGTCCGATGACACAGGCCTCGATAGAGGCAGAATCTGTGTTCGTCTCCGACGCCGTAGAGTATGTGGCCTCCATGTTGGGGTCCAGCCCCCCGTCCACGGATGGCATGATCCGTTCTGGATCTAGGGCCAGGGCAGTCACAAGCACAGTCCCCTAAGCGTAGTCCGATGACATATTTGAGTCGTGTTCATCGTGGCTGCAGGGAACGGCTGTCGTAGGTTCAAATCCGTCGAAGATCAAGTCTCCGCGAACGTCGACGATGTAATTCAAACTTCCAAACCTGACCTGATGGCCAGGTGCATAGCTATCGATCTGCTCCAGATGGCCAAGCAAGTTGGCCCGTAGTGCGAAGCTGCCGAATACGAAGATCTGTCCGGGGAGAAAAGTATCGCCCTGTACTTCATCGTTGCAGATGATTGAGGGAGCCATCAAGCCTTACGATGACGACATAGTGGAACTCTCAATGAAAACACCAATGTCGGTGTCAAAACCGGCGGATCTCGGGTAGGGGGTCCCGAACTGTGCGTCTAAGGCTAATGGTAACAGGAGGCGGGGGACACGATGTTTACCCAGGTTCGGGCCCTCTGTATGGAGGTAATACCCTACTTCCTGCTTGATTGATCTTGATGATATGAGTATTACAAGAGTTGATCTACCACGAGATCGAGGAGGCTAACCCTAGAAGCTTGCCAATGATTATCACCGTTGTCCTACGGACTAAACCCTCTGGTTTATATAGACAACGGAGGGGGCTAGGGTTACACAGAGTCGGTTACATAGAAGGAAATCTACACATCCGAATCACCAAGCTTGCCTTCCACACAAAGGAGAGTCCCATCCGGACATGGGACAAAGTCTTCCATCTTGTATCTTCATAGTCCAACAGTCCGGCTAAAGTATATAGTCCGGCCGTCGGAGGACCCCTTAATCCAGGACTCCCTTAATGACGCCTTATGAACTATGGTTTGGCAAGAAACCATAGTTGTCGTTTCTTAAAGTTTGGGGCTGCAATGCTTATGTGAAAAAGCTTCAACCTGATAAGCTCGAACCCAAATTGGAGAAGTGAGTCTTCATAGGATACCCAAAGGAAATTGTTGGGTACACCTTCTATCATAGATCCGAAGGCAAAATCTTCGTTGCTAAGAATGGGTCCTTTCTAGAGAAGGAGTTTCTCTCGAATGAAGTGAGTGGTAGAAAGTAGAACTTGATGAGGTAATTGTACCTTCTTCCTTATTGGAAAATAGTTCATCACAGAAATCTGTTCCAGTGATTCCTACACCAATTAGTGAGGAAGTTAATGATGATGATCATGAAACTTCAGATCAAGTTACTACCAAACCTCGTAGGTCTTCCAGAGTAAGATCCGCACCAGAGTGGTACGACAATCCTGTTCTGGAAGTCATGTTACTAGACCATGATGAACCTACAAACTATGAGGAAGCGATGATGAGCCCAGATTCCGCGAAATGGCTTGTAGCCATGAAATCTGAGATGGGATCCATGTATGAGAACAAAGTGTGGACTTTGGTGGACTTGCCCGATGATCGGCAAGCCATAGAAAATAAATGGATCTTTAGGAAGAAGACCAACGCAGATGGTAATGTTACTGTTTACAAAGCTCGACTTGTTGTGAAAGGTTTTCGACAAGTTCAAGGAGTTGACTACGATGAGACTTTCTCACCCGTAGCGATGCTTAAGTCTGCATTTTATGATTATGAAATTTGGCAAATGGATGTCAAAACTGCATTCCTGAATGGATTTCTGGAAGAAGAGTTGTATATGATGCAACCAGAAGGTTTTGCCGATCCAAAAGGTGACAACAAAGTGTGCAAGCTCCAGCGATCCATTTATGGACTGGTGCAAGCCTCTTGGAGTTGGAATAAACGCTTTGACAATGTGATCAAAGCATATGGTTTTATACAGACTTTTGGAGAAGTCTGTATTTATAAGAAAGTGAGTGTGAGCTCTGTAGCATTTCTGATATTATATGTGGATGACATATTGTTGATTGGAAATGATATAGAATTTTTGGATAGCATAAAGGGATACCTGAATAAGAGTTTTTCTATGAAAGACCTCAAAGAAGCTGCTTATATATTGGGCATCAAGATCTATAGAGATAGATCAAGACACTTAATTGGACTTTCACAAAGCACATACCTTGATAAAGTTTTGAATAAGTTCAAAATGGATTAGTCAAAGAAAGGGTTCTTGACTGTTTTACAAGGTGTGAAGTTGAGTCGGACTCAATGCCCACCACTTCAGAAGATAGAGAGAAAATGAAAGTCATTCCCTATGCTTCAGCCATAGGTTCAATCATGTATGCAATGCTGTGTACCAGACCTGATGTGTGCCTTGCTATAAGCATCGCAGGGAGGTACCAAAGTAATCCCGGAGTGGAGCACTAGACAGCGGTCAATGATACGTCTCCAACGTATCTATAATTTATGAAGTATTCATGCTGTTATATTATCTGTTTTGGATGTTTAATGGGCTTTATTATACACTTTTATATTATTATTGGGACTAACCTATTAACCGGAGGCCCAGTCCAAGTGTTGTTTTTGCCTATTTTAGTGTTTCACAGAAAAGGAATATCAAACGGAGTCCAAACAAATGAAACCTTCAGGAGAGTTATTTTTGGAACGGAAGCAATCCAGAAGACTAGGAGTAGACGTCAGGGAAGCAACGAGGAAGCCACAAGGCAGGGAGGCGCACCCTACCCCCTGGGCGCGCCCCCACCCTCGTGGGCTCCTCGTGGCTCCCCTGACCGACTTCTTTCGCCTATATATGTCCATATACACAGAAAACATCCAGGAGCACAATAGATCGGTTGTTTCGCCGCCGCAAGCCTCTGTAGCCACCAAAAACCAATCGGGACCCTGTTCCGGCACTGTTGGAGGGGGGTCCATCACCGGTGGCCATACTCATCATCCCGATGCTCTCCATGACGAGGAGGGAGTAGTTCACCCTTGGGGCTGAGGGTATGTACCAGTAGCTATGTGTTTGATCTCTCTCTCGTGTTCTTGAGGTGGTACGATCTTGATGTATCGTGAGCTTTGCTATTATAGTTGGATCATATGATGTTTCTCCCCCTCTACTCTCTTGTAATGGATTGACTTTTCCCTTTGAAGTTATCTTATCGGATTGAGTCTTTAAGGATTTGAGAACACTTGATGTATGTCTTGCATGTGCTTATTTGTGGTGACAATGTGATATTCACGTGATCTACTTGATGTATGTTTTGGTGATCAACTTGCTGGTTTCGTGACCTCGTGAACTTATGCATAGGGGTCGGCACACGTTTTTGTCTTGACTCTCCGGTAGAAACTTTGGGGCGCTCTTTTAAGTACTTTGTGTTGGTTTCAATAGATGAATCTGAGATTGTGTGATGCATATCGTATAATCATACCCACAGATACTTGAGGTGACATTGGAGTATCTAGGTGACATTAGGGTTTTGGTTGATTTGTATCTTAAGGTGTTATTCTAGTATAAACTCTATGATATATCGAACGAAAAGAATAGCTTCGTGTTATTTTACTATGGACTCTTGAATAGATCGATCAGAAAGAATAACTTTGAGGTGGTTTCATACCCTACCATAATCTCTTCATTTGTTCTCCGCTATTAGTGACTTTGCAGTGACTCTTTGTTGCATGTTGAGGGATAGTTATATGATCCAATTTTGTTATTATTGTTGAGAGAACTTGCACTAGTGAAAGTATGAACCCTAGGCCTTGTTTCCTACCATTGCAATACTGTTTGTGCTCACTTTTATCATTAGTTACCTTGCTGTTTTATAATTTTGGATTACAAATAGCTTTATCTACCATCCATATTGCAGTTGTATCGCCATCTCTTCGCCGAACTAGTGCACCTATACAATTTACCGTTGTATTGGGTGTGTTGGGGACACAAGAGACTCTTTGTTATTTGGTTGCAGGGTTGTTTGAGAGAGACCATCTTCATCCTACGCCTCCCACGGATTGATAAACCTTCGGTCATCCACTTGAGGGAAATTTCCTACTGTCCTACAAACCTCTGCACTTGGAGGCCGAACAATGTCTACAAGGTGAAGGTTGCTTAGTAGACGTCAAGCTCTTTTCTGGCGCCGTTGCCGGGGAGGCGAGTGCTTGAAGGTATATCTTTAGATCTTGCAATCGAATCTTTTAGTTTCTTGTTTTATCACTAGTTTAATCTATAAAAGAAAACTACAAAAAATGGAATTGAGTTTGCCTCATACACTTCATCATTTTAATATCTTCCGTGAGAATGATGAAAAGAAAATTTGTGCTCAAGTGCTAGAAGAAGAAGTCTATAAAATGTTTTGCACTAAATCTTTGAATGATGAGCATGATTGCAATGTTGTTAGTATGAACTCTTTGAATATCCATAGTACTAATGATGATTGCACTAGTAATGATAAAAATGTCTCTTATAAGCATGTCAATTTTTGTGGAGTGCATAGAGCTTGCAGGCACACACCAAATAGGGAAGATATATTTTGCAAGAGGCATAAGTATTTAGAAACTAAATGGTTGCAAGAGAGGCTAGATGTTTGTGCTGAAAATTTAAAATTTCTTAGCAATACTTGTGAATTTTGCAATGAACGTGGTCATTTAAATCTCCAATGCAAATTGTTTCATGATCAAATCGTGTCAAAAAATTGTGATGACTTGATTTCCCTTGCACATCATAATGAACTTAGTTTGCTTTTGGCTTGTGAAGAATGAAATGTATAACTAAGCATATTCCAGAATATAACCTTGAGAAATTCCTTGATATTGATCTAGAGGAAATTTATGTGTATTGTATGGTGAATTGCATTGAAAATCCTTATGTTGCCAGTTACATAAAGACAAGAAAACAAACATAAGATGAAGAGAATACTAATGAAAGGGAAGAGACTTCCCAATATCCTCCTATTATTTCTTATGATGAATCAGGTAATGAGGAGAAGCTTTCTATTCAACCAATCTCATTAATAAGGAGCTCAAAAAGGAGGGTTAAACCCACACATGATGTGAAGAAGAAAAAGAAAAGACAGAGAAGCAAAGGTAGAAAGGTATCCCTCCCAAATGATGTTGCTCCTATTACTCCTTGTGATGATGCTAATTGTTATACTATTGGTGCTATCCATACTATTAATGATGAGATTGATTATGCTTATGATAGGAAAACGCCCAAGCTTGGGGATGCTATGTTTGATGAGAATGACATGTTTGAGAATATATTTGCTGCAATTAATGTTTGTCCCAAGCTTGGGGATTCTATGTTTAATCAAGATGATATTTTTAGCCTCCCAAGTTTTGATGAGCATATTTATTGTGATGATAGCATGCCTCCTACTTATGATGATTATATTGATGAAAGTGGGTTTGGAAGAGTGTCAACTTTAGGAAGTAATGATCCCATCCCACTATTTTGGAGGATGTTGAATCTTATTGTGATAAATATGAAAGTGGATTTGGAGAGGTCATGACTTTATTTAGTGATGAATCCACTATTTTGGAATAGGTTTCAATTGATTATGATGAGAACAAAGTTGCTACTTATGATGATTATTGTGATGAAACTTATGATATAAAAAGTAGTGATGATTATATTTATAAACCTTGTCATGATTATGATTACCCTTTTTCTGAACATTACTCTTTTAATATGGAAAAAATTTATAGTATTCGAGTCTCTTATGATACTCCCACTATTCCGAATGAGAAGAATTTTGCTTATGTGGAGAGTAGTAAAATTTCTATGCAAGTAGATCATGAAAATAATGCTTTATGTGATGGTTATATTGTTGAATTCATTCATGATGCTACTGAAAATTACTATGAGGGAGGAATATATGCTTTTAGGAATTGCAATAATGTCAAGTTTCCTCTCTATGTGCTTAAAGTTTTAAAGTTATGCTTGTTTTGCCTTCCTATGCTAGTTGATTATTGTTCCCATAAGTTGTTTGATCACAAAATCCCTATGCATAGGAAGTGGGTTATAGTTAAATGTGCTAGTCATATTCTTCATGATGCTCTCTTTATGTTTCAATTCTTATCTTTTATGTGAGCATCATTGAAATCATCATGCCTAGCTAGGGGCATTAAACGATGGCGCTTGTTGGGAGGCAACCCAATTTTATTTTTGTCCTCTGCTTTTGCTCCTGTTTAGAAATAAATAATTCATCTAGCCTCTGGTTATATGTGGTTTTATGTTTTAGTTAGTGTTTGTGCCAAGTAGAACCTTTGGGAAGACTTGGGTGAAGTCTTCATGATCTTGCTTTAAAAAACAGAAACTTTGCGCTCACGAGATTAGCTGCCATTTTTTTACTGGAGAGTGATTTTCAGTTGATTCTTTTTGAAGAAGACTAATATGCAAATTACGCACTTCCACCAATTTCTTTCAGAATTTTTGGACTTACAGAAGTATGCGTTTGATACAGATTGCTACAGATAGTTCTGTTTTTGACAGATTCTGTTTTCTATGTGTTGTTTGCTTATTCTGATGAATCTATGAGTAGTATCGGAGGGTATGAACCATAGAGAAGTTGGAATAAAGCATTTATTACATCAATATGAATTTATAATGAGTTCACAACAGTACCAAAAGTGGTGATTTATTTTCTTATACTAACGGAGCTTACGAGTTTTCTGTTGATTTTTGTGTTGTGAAGTTTTCAAGTTTTGGGTAAAGATTCGATGGACTATGGAATAAGGAGTGGCAATAGCCTAAGATTGGGGATGCCCAAGGAACCCCAAGGTAATATTCAAGGACAACCAAGAGCCTAAGCTTCGGGATGCCCCGGAAGGCATCCCCTCATTCGTCTTCGTTCATCAGTAACTTTACTTGGAGCTATATTTTTATTCACCACATGATATGTGTTTTGCTTGGAGCGTCATTTTTTTTATTATTTTCTTTCTGTTATTTATAATAATGTTTTGCATATCTATTTCCAATAAAAATGTCAATGATAGGCTTTACCATGCTTATTTTGCAAATATACTTGTTGTTGTTTGAAAACAGAAAGTTTATCGATGTTGCAAAAATTCCCTAGAAAAGTCATTATATGATTGATTGTTGAAACGTTTTCCAAAATAATCTATGATAAATTTTATACAGTGTAGTATTTTTCTCATAATTTTTGGATTTAGGGAAGTATGATGAATCTTGCATTATTTACAGACTATACTGTTTTGACAGATTGCTGTTATGTTTGCATTGTTTGCATATGTTTGCTTATTTAATGATTCTATTTGAAGATAAGAGTATTAAATATGCAGAGGAATTTAGTATGCAATGTTGAATAATAATTTTAGTGATTTATTACAGTAGAAAATGATAAGGTTTTGCATTGGTTTATACTAACTTATCTCACGAGTTCTTGTTGAGTTTTGTGTGGATGAAGTTTTTTAGATTTAGGAAAATCGTGATATGAGAGGAATTAAGGAGACACAAAAGCTCAAGCTGGGGGATGCCCAAGGCACCCCAAGATAACATTCCAAGAAGTATGAAGCATCTAAGCTTGGGGATGCCCCGGTAGGCATCCCACCTTTCTTCTTCAACAACTATGAGTTAGTATCGGTTGAGCCTAAGTTTTTGCTTCTTCACATGATGTGTGCTATCCTTGAAATATCGTTTCATTTTGTTTTGCTTTCTTCTTGAATAAAATACATTAGATCTGAAATTCTTAAATGAGAGAGAGTCTTCACATAGCTACATAATTATTTAACTACTCATTGATCTTCACTTATATCTTTTTGGAAGTAGTTTGTCATTTACTCGTGTGCTTCACTTATATCCTATGAGTAAATGGTTGAATGATTTGAATATCATAAATCTTAAATTATATATGTTTCATATGCTTATCCCATGGGGAGTAATGACTTCACATATAAGGAGTAGAGGTGGTAAATTTGTTGAAGGTTAGCAAACATTGTATTGGTCACTTGAACAATTCATGAAAGAATATTGAAGGAAGAGAGATTGCACATATAAATATACTATCTTGGACATCCTTTGTAATTGTGAGCACTCATTATAATATGACATGCTAAAAAGTTGATGTTGGACAAGGAAGACAACTTAATGGGTTATGTTTTCCTATATTTGACATGTTATATTGTCTTGGATCATCCAACATGTTGAGCTTGCCTTTCCCTCTCATGCTAGCCAAATTCTTTGCACCAAGTAGAAATACTACTTGTGCTTCCAAACATCCCTTAAACCAGTTTTGCCATGAGAGTCCACCATACCTACCTATGGATTGAGTAAGATCCTTCAAGTAAGTTGTCAGCGGTGCATGCAATAAAAAATTGCTCTCTAAATATGTATGATCTATTAGTGCGAAGAAAATAAGCTTTATACGAACTTGTGATAGGGAAGAAATAAAAGCGACAGACTGCATAAGAAAGGTCTTTATCACAAGCGGCAATATAAAGTGACATTCTTTTGCATTAAGATTTTGTGCATCCAACCATGAAAGTGCATGACAACCTCTTCTTCCCTCTGTGAAGGGCTTATCTTTTACTTTTATCTTCTACCCTTATACAAGAGTCTGAAGGAAATATGCCCTAGAGGCAATAATAAAGTTATTATTTATTTCCTTATAATCATGATAAATGTTTATTATTCATGCTAGAATTGTATTTACCGGAAACATAATACATGTGTGAATACATAGACAAACAAAGTGTCACTAGTATGCCTCTACTTGACTAGCTCGTTAATCAAAGATGGTTATGTTTCCTAACCATGAACAATGAGTTGTTATTTGATTAACGAGGTCACATCATTAGCAGAATGATCTGATTGACATGACCCATTCCATTAGCTTAGCACCCGATCGTTTAGTATGTTGCTATTGCTTTCTTCATGACTTATACATGTTCCATGACTATGAGATTATGCAACTCCCGTTTACCGGAGGAACACTTTGGGTACTACCAAACGTCACAACGTAACTGGGTGATTATAAAGGAGTACTACAGGTGTCTCCAATGGTCGATGTTGGGTTGGCGTATTTCGAGATTAGGATTTGTCACTCCGATTGTCGGAGAGGTATCTCTGGGCCCTCTCGGTAATACACATCACATAAGCCTTGCAAGCATTACAACTAATATGTTAGTAGTGAGATGATGTATTACGGAACGAGTAAAGAGACTTGCCGGTAACGAGATTGAACTAGGTATTGGATACCGACGATCGAATCTCGGGCAAGTAACATACCGATGACAAAGGGAACAACGTATGTTGTTATGCGGTCTGACCGATAAAGATCTTCGTAGAATATGTAGGAGCCAATATGGGCATCCAGGTGCCGCTATTGGTTATTGACCGGAGACATGTCTCGGTCATGTCTACATTGTTCTCGAACCCGTAGGGTCCGCACGCTTAAGGTTACGATGACAGTTATATTATGAGTTTACATGTTTTGATGTACCGAAGGAGTTCGGAGTCCCGGATTAGATCGGGGACATGACGAGGAGTCTCGAAATGGTCGAGACGTAAAGATTCATATATTGGATGATATGGTTAGGCCAAGGGGTCAAGCCCATGAGGCTTTAGGTCGGTGCAAAAGGAGTTTTGCGGAGGCCAGGGGGCCAAACGCCGGAGACCCTGGCGTCTGGCCCTGGGCCAGACGCCGAGGCCCATGGCATCTGGGCCAGACGCCAAGGATTGTGGCGTTTGGTCCTGGAGTCCGAGTGGGACTCTTGCCTTTCGGGCAAAACCGACTTTGAGGAGGCTTTTGCTCCAAGTTTCGACCCCGGGGCTCAACATATAAATAGAGGGGCAGGGCTAGCACCAGAGGACACATAAGTTGATCCACGTGATCAATTCCTTAGCCGTGTGCGGCGCCCCAGCCACTATATTCCTCGATAATACGGTAGCGGAGTTTAGGCGAAGCCCTGCTGCTGTAGTTCATCAAGATCGTCACCACGCCGTCGTGCTGACGGAACTCTCCCTCGACACTCGGCTGGATCGGAGTTCGAGGGACGTCATCGAGCTGAACGTGTGCTAGAACTCGGAGGTGCCGTAGTTTCGGTGCTTGATCGGTCGAGCCGTGAAGACGTACGACTACATCAACCGCGTTGTGCTAACGCTTCCGCTTACGGTCTACAAGGGTATGTAGACAACACTCTCCCCTCTCGTTGCTATACATCACCATGATCTTGCATGCGCGTAGGAATTTTTTTTGAAATTACTACGAAACCCAACAGTGGTATCAGAGCCTAGGTTATTTATGTTGATGTTATATGCACGAGTAGAACAAAAGTGAGTTGTGGACGATACAAGTCATACTGCCTACCAGCATGTCATACTTTTGTTCGGCGGTATTGTTGGACGAGACGACCCGGACCAACCTTACGCGTACGCTTACGCGAGACCGGTTCCCTCGACGTGCTTTGCACAGAGATGGCTTGCGGGCGACTGTCTCTCCAACTTTAGTTGAACCAAGTATGGCTACGCCCGGTCCTTGCGAAGGTTAAAATGGAGTCTATTTGACAAACTATCGTTGTGGTTTTGATGCGTAGGTGAGATTGGTTCTTACTTAAGCCCGTAGCAGCCACGTAAAACATGCAACAACAAAGTAGAGGACGTCTAACTTGTTTTTGCAGGGCATGTTGTGATGTGATATGGTCAAAGCATGATGCTGAATTTTATTGTATGAGATGATCATGTTTTGTAACCGAGTTATCGGCAACTGGCAGGAGCCATATGGTTGTCGCTTTATTGTATGCAATGCAATCGCGATGTAATGCTTTACTTTATTACTAAACGGTAGTGATAGTCGTGGAAGCATAAGATTGGCGAGACGACAACGATGCTACGATGGAGATCAAGGTGTCGCGCCGGTGACGATGGTGATCATGACTGTGCTTCGGAGATGGAGATCACAAAGCACAAGATGATGATGACCATATCATATCACTTATATTGATTGCATGTGATGTTTATCTTTTTATGCATCTTATCTTGCTTTGATTGACGGTAGCATTATAAGATGATCTCTCACTAAATTATCAAGAAGTGTTCTCCCTGAGTATGCACCGTTGCCAAAGTTCGTCGTGCCCAGACACCACCTGATGATCGGGTGTGATAAGCTCTACGTCCATCTACAACGGGTGCAAGCCAGTTTTGCACACGCGGAATACTCAGGTTAAACTTGACGAGCCTAGCATATGCAGATATGGCCTCGGAACACGGAGACCGAAAGGTCGAGCGTGAATCATATAGTAGATATGATCAACATAACGATGTTCACCATTGATAACTACTCCATCTCACGTGATGATCGGTCATGGTTTAGTTGATTTGGATCACGTAATCACTTAGAGGATTAGAGGGATGTCTATCTAAGTGGGAGTTCTTAAGTAATATGATTAAATTGAACTTAAATTTATCATGAACTTAGTCCTGGTAGTATTTTGCAAATCATGTTGTAGATCAATAGCTCGCGTTGTTGCTTCCCTGTGTTTATTTTGATATGTTCCTAGAGAAAATTGTGTTGAAAAATGTTAGTAGCAATGTTGCGGATTTGATCCGTGATCTGAGGTTAAATCCTCATTGCTGCACAGAAGAATTATGTCCTTAATGCACCGCTAGGTGACGGACCTATTGCAGGAGCAAATGCAGACGTTATGAACGTTTGGCTAGCTCAATATGATGACTACTTAATAGTTTAAGTGCACCATGCTTAACGGCTTAGAATCGGGACTTCAAAGACGTTTTGAATGTCATGGACCATATGAGATGTTCCAGGAGTTGAAGCTAATATTTCAAGCAAATACCCGAGTTGAGAGATATGAAGTCTCCAACAAGTTCTATAGCTAAAAGATGGAGGAGAATCGCTCAACTAGTGAGCATGTGCTCAGATTGTCTGAGTACTACAATCGCTTGAATCAAGTGGTAGTTAATCTTCCAGATAAGATAGTGATTGACAGAATTCTCTAGTCACCATCACCAAGTTAGTAGAACTTCGTGATGAACTATGACATGCAAGGGATAACGGAAACGATTCCCAAGCTCTTCGTAATGCGGAAATTGACGAAGGTAGAAATCGAGAAAAACATCAAGTGTTGATGGTAGACAAGACCACTAGTTTCAAGAAAAGGGGCAGAAGGAAGAAGGGGAACTTCAAGAAGAACAGCAAGCAAGTTGCTGCTCAAGTGAAGAAGCCCAAGTCTGATCCTAAGCCTGAGACTAAGTGTTTCTACTGCAAAGGGACTGGTCACTGGAGGCGGATCTACCCCAAGTGATTGGCGGATAAGAAGGATGGCAAAGTGAACATAAGTATATTTGATATACATGTTATTCATGTGTACTTTACTAGTGTTTATCGCAAACCCTCAGTATTTGATACTAGTTCAGTTGCTAAGATTAGTAACTCAAAACGGGAGTTGCAGAATAAACAGAGACTAGTTAAGGGTGAAGTGACGATGTGTGTTGGAAGTGGTTCCAAGATTTATATGATCATCGTCACACACTCCCTATACTTTCGGGATTAGTGTTGAACCTAAATAAGTGTTATTTGGTGTTTGCGTTGAGCATGAATATGATTTGATCATGTTTATTGTAATACGATTATTCATTTAAGTAACAGAATAAATTGTTGTTCTGTTTACATGAATAGAACCTTATATGGTTACACACCCAATGAAAATAGTTTGTTGGATCTCGATTGTAGTGATACACATAATCATAATATTGAAACCAAAAGATGCAAAGTTAATAATGATAAGTGCAACTTGTTTGTAGCACTGCCATTTAGGTCATATTGGTGTAAAGCGCATGAAGAAACTCCATACTGATGGAATTTTGGAATCACTTGATTATGAATCACTTGATGCTTGCGAACTGTGCCTTTTGGGCAAGATGACTAAAACTCCGTTCTCCGGAACAATGGAACGAGCTACTGACTTATTGGAAATAATACATACCGATGTATGCCATCCAATGAGTGCTGATGCTCGTGGCAAGCATCGTTGTTTTTCTGACCTTCACAAGATGATTTGAGCAGATATGGGTATATCTACTTGATGAAACATAAGTCTGAAATAGTTGAAAGGTTCAAAGAATTTCAGAGTGAAGTGGAAAAATCATCGTAACGAGAAAATAAAGTTTCTGCGATCTGATCCCGGAGACAAATATTTGAGTTACGAGTTTGGTCTTCAATTAAAACAATGTGGAATAGTTTCACAGCTCATGCCACCTGGAACACCACATCGTTATGGTGTGTCCGAACGTCGTAACCGCACTTTATTTGATATGGTGCGATCTATGATATCTCTTTACCACTATCGTTTTGGGGTTATGCATTAGAGACAGCTGCATTCACGTTTTAAAATAGGGCACCATCTAAATCCGTTGAGACGACACTGTATGAACTATGGTTTAGCAGTAAACCTAAGCTGTTGTTTCTTAAAGTTTGGGGCTGCGATGCTTATGTGAAAAAGTTTCATCCTGATAAGCTCGAACCCAAATCGGAGAAGTGCGTCTTCATAGAATACCCAAAGGAAATTGTTGGGTACACCTTCTATCACAGATCCGAAGGCAAGACATTCGTTGCTAAAATGGATCCTTTCCAGAGAAGGAGTTTCTCTCGAAAGAAGTGAGTGGGAGGAGAGTAGAACTTGATGAGCTAATTATACCTTCTCCCTTATTGGAAAGTAGTTCATCACAGAAATCAGTTCCAGTGATTCCTACACCAATAAGTGAGGAAGTTAATGATGATGATCATCAAACTTCAGATCAAGTTACTACCAAACCTCGTAGGTCTTCCAGAGTAAGATCCGCACCAGAGTGGTATGGTAATCATGTTCTGGAAGTCATGTTACTAGACCATGATGAACCTACGAACTATGAGGAAGCAATGATGAGCCCAGATTCCACGAAATGGCTTGAGGCCATGAAATCTGAGATATGATCCATGTATGAGAACAAAGTGTAGACTTTGATTGACTTGCCCGATGATCGGTGAGTCATTAAGAATAAATGGATCTTCAAGAGGAAGACGGACGTTGATAGTAGTGTTACTATCTACAAAGCTAGACTTGTCGAAAAAGGTTTTTGACAAAGTTCAAGGTGTTGAATACGATGAGATTTTCTTACTCGTATCGATGCTTAAAAGTCTGTCCGAATCATGTTAGCAATTGCCGCATTTTATGATTATGAAATTTGGCAGATGGCTGTCAAAACTGCATTCCTGAATGGATTTCTGGAAGAAGAGTTGTATATGATGCAACCGGAAGGTTTTGTCGATCCAAATGGAGCTAACAAAGTGTGCAAGCTCCAGCGATCCATTTATGGACTGGTGCAAGAATCTCGGAGTTGGAATATACGCTTTGATAAGTTGATCAAAGCATATAGTTTTTGTACAGACTTACGGTGAAGCCTGTATTTACAAGAAAGTGAGTGGGAGCACTACAACATTTCTGATAAGTATATGTGAATGACATATTGTTGATCGGAAATCATGTACAATTATTCTGCAAAGCATGAAAGGATACTTGAATAAAAGTTTTTCAAAGAAAGACCTTGGTGAAGCTGCTTACACATTGAGCATCAAGATCTATATAGATAGATGAAGACGCTTGATAAGATTTTTCAATGAATACATACCTTGATAAATTTTTGAAATAGTTCAAAATGGAACAGTCAAAGAAGGAGTTATTGCCTGTGTTGCAAGGTGTGAAGTTGAGTAAGACTCAAAGCCCGACCACGGCAGAAAATAGAAAGAGAATGAAAGTCATTCCCTATGCCTCAGTCATAGGTTCTATAAAGTATGCCATGCTGTATACCAGATCTATTGTATGCCATACCGCTGAGTTTGGCAAGGGAGTACAATAGTGATCTAGGAGTAGATCACTGGAGAGCGGTCAAAATTGTCCTTAGTGGAATAAGGATATG
The DNA here is from genome assembly GCF_018294505.1 of Triticum aestivum. Classification (NCBI taxonomy): domain Eukaryota; kingdom Viridiplantae; phylum Streptophyta; class Magnoliopsida; order Poales; family Poaceae; genus Triticum; species Triticum aestivum. The sequence continues at coordinate 683,957,122 of NC_057807.1, read as the reverse complement.
TTTCTCGATTATGGAAAAAGGTTCGTCGTAAAGGGTTACGCCGATGCAAGTTTGACACTAATCTAGATGACTCTAAGTCTCGATCTAGATACATATTGAAAGTGGGAGCAATTAGCTAGAGTAGCTCCATGCAGAGCATTGTTGACATAGAAATTTGCAAAATACATAAGGATCTGAATGTGGCAGACCCGTTGACTAAGATTCTCTCACAAGCAAAACATGATCACACCTTAGTACTCCTTGGGTGTTAATCACATAGCGATGTGAACTAGATTACTGAATCTAGTAAACCCTTTGGGTGTTGGTCACATAGCAATGTGAACTATGGGTGTTAATCACATGGTGATGTAAATTATTGCTGTTAAATCACATGGCGATGTGAACTAGATTATTGACTCTAGTGCAAGTGGGAGACTGAAGGAAATATGCCCTAGAGGCAATAATAAAGTTATTATTTATTTCCTTATAATCATGATAAATGTTTATTATTCGTGCTAGAATTGTATTTACCGGAAACATAATACATGTGTGAATACATAGACAAACAAAGTGTCACTAGTATGCCTCTACTTGACTAGCTCGTTAATCAAAGATGGTTATGTTTCCTAACCATGAACAATGAGTTGTTATTTGATTAACGAGGTCACATCATTAGCAGAATGATCTGATTGACATGACCCATTCCATTAGCTTAGCACCCGATCGTTTAGTATGTTGCTATTGCTTTCTTCATGACTTATACATGTTCATATGACTATGAGATTATGCAACTCCCGTTTACCGGAGGAACACTTTGGGTACTACCAAACGTCACAACGTAACTGGGTGATTATAAAGGAGTACTACAGGTGTCTCCAATGGTCGATGTTGGGTTGGCGTATTTCGAGATTAGGATTTGTCACTCCGATTGTCGGAGAGGTATCTCTGGGCCCTCTCGGTAATACACATCACATAAGCCTTGCAAGCATTACAACTAATATGTTAGTAGTGAGATGATGTATTACGGAACGAGTAAAGAGACTTGCCGGTAACGAGATTGAACTAGGTATTGGATACCGACGATCGAATCTCGGGCAAGTAACATACCGATGACAAAGGGAACAACGTATGTTGTTATGCGGTCTGACCGATAAAGATCTTCGTAGAATATGTAGGAGCCAATATGGGCATCCAGGTGCCGCTATTGGTTATTGACCGGAGACGTGTCTCGGTCATGTCTACATTGTTCTCGAACCCGTAGGGTCCGCACGCTTAAGGTTACGATGATAGTTATATTATGAGTTTACATGTTTTGATGTACCGAAGGAGTTCGGAGTCCCGGATGAGATCGGGGATATGACGAGGAGTCTCGAAATGGTCGAGACGTAAAGATTCATATATTGGATGATATGGTTAGGCCAAGGGGTCAAGCCCATGAGGCTTTAGGTCGGTGCAAAAGGAGTTTTGCGGAGGCCAGGGGGCCAAACGCCGGAGACCCTGGCGTCTGCCCTGGGCCAGACGCCAAGGATTGTGGCGTTTGGTCCTGGAGTCCGAGTGGGACTCTTGCCTTTCGGGCAAAACCGACTTTGAGGAGGCTTTTGCTCCAAGTTTCGACCCCGGGGCTCAACATATAAATAGAGGGGCAGGGCTAGCACCAGAGGACACATAAGTTGATCCACGTGATCAATTCCTTAGCCGTGTGCGGTGCCCCAGCCACTATATTCCTCGATAATACGGTAGCGGAGTTTAGGCGAAGCCCTGCTGCTGTAGTTCATCAAGATCGTCACCACGCTGCCGTGCTGACGGAACTCTCCCTCGACACTCGGCTGGATCGGAGTTCGAGGGACGTCATCGAGCTGAACGTGTGCTAGAACTCGGAGGTGCCGTAGTTTCGGTGCTTGATCGGTCGGGCCGTGAAGACGTACGACTACATCAACCGCGTTGTGCTAACGCTTCCGCTTACGGTCTACAAGGGTATGTAGACAACACTCTCCCCTCTCGTTGCTATACATCACCATGATCTTGCATGTGCATAGGAATTTTTTTTGAAATTACTACGAAACCCAACAGAGTCATGGTGATCACCACCTTTCCTTTTTACATTTTATCCTTTGGCAAGCACTTTGTGTTGGGGTGATCTCGATATATATATATATATATATATATATATATATATATATATATATATATATATATATATATATATATCCACTTGGATGTAGGCATTTATAAATTATTATTGTTGACATTACCCTTGAGGTAAAAGGTTGGGAGGCGAAACAATAAGCCCCTATCTTTCTCTGTGTTCGATTAAAACTTTGAACCCATAAATATCATGTGAGTGTTAGAAATTGTGAAAGAATAAATGATAGTTGAGTATGTGGAGTTTGCTAAATCAAAGCTCTCACATAGACCCTTCCTGAAAATAAGATGAATTGCAATTATTTGATGACTGAGAATATAGTTTGTTAGTTTCAAGAAAGTTTATGATCTATACTTTAACATGTGAATAGCTTGTTGCTTGATCATGAAAAGTTTTATGAGATGAGCTACTGTTATGACATATAATGATGCTAGAAAAGGTGATTGAAATTATCATTGATCAAACTTGTGCACCTACTAGCATTCACACTTCATAAATTCTTTCTTTTATCATTTACCTACTCGAGGACGAGCATGAATTAAGCTTGGGGATACTAATAGGTATCCAACGTATCTATACTTTATGAAGTATTCATGCTATTATATTATTTGTTTTGGATGTTTAATGGGCTTTATTATACACTTCTATATAATTTTTGGACTAACCTATTAACCGCAGGCCCAGTCCAAGTGTTGTTTTTCCCTATTTCAGTGTTTCACAGAAAAGGAATATCAAACGGAGTCCAAACGGAATGAAACCGCCGGGAGAGTTATTTTTGGAACGGAAGCAATCCAGGATACTTGGAGTAGACGCCAGGGAAGCAACGAGGAAGCCACGAGGCAGGGAGGCACGCCCTACCCCCTGGGCGCCCCCACCCTCCTGGGCCCCTCGTGGCTCCCCTGACCGTCTTTTTTCGCCTATATATATGTCCATATACCCCGAAAACATCCAGGAGCATAATAGATCGGGAGTTCCGCCGCCGCAAGCCTCTGTAGCCACCAAAAACCAATCGAGAACCTATTCCGGCACCCTGCCGGAGGGGGGGATCCATCACCGGTGGCCATCTTCATCATCCCGACGCTCTCCATGACAAGGAGGGAGTAGTTCACCCTCGGGGCTGAGGGTATGTACCAGTAGCTATGTGTTTGATCTCTCTCTCTCTCTCTCTCTCTCTATCTATCTATCTATCTATCTCTCTCGTGTTCTTGAGGTGGTACGATCTTGATGTATCACGAGCTTTGCTATTATAGTTGGATCTTATGATGTTTCTCCCCCTCTACTCTCTTGTAATGGATTGACTTTTCTCTTTGCAGTTATCTTATCAGATTGAGTCTTTAAGGATTTTAGAACACTTGATGTATTTCTTGCATGTGCTTATCTGTGGTGATAATGGGATATTCACGTGATCTACTTGACGTATGTTTTGGTGATCAACTTGCGGGTTCCGTGACCTCGTGAACTTATGCATAGGTGTTGGCACACATTTTCGTCTTTGACTCTCCGGTAGAAACTTTGGGACACTGTTTGAAGTACTTTGTGTTGGTTTCAATAGATGAATCTGAGATTGTGTGATGCATATCGTATAATTATACCCACGGATACTTGAGGTGACATTGGAGTATCTAGGTGACATTAGGGTTTTGGTTGATTTGTGTCTTAACGTGTTATTCTAGTACGAACTCTATGATAGATCGAACAGAAAGAATAGCTTCGTGTTATTTTACGACGGACTCTTGAATAGATCGATCAGAAAGAATAACTTTGAGGTGGTTTCGTACCCTACCATAATCTCTTCGTTTGTTCTCCGCTATTAGTGACTTTGGAGTGACTCTTTGTTGCATGTTGAGGGATAGTTATATGATCCAATTATGTTATTATTGTTGAGAGAACTTGCACTAGTGAAAGTATGAACCCTAGGCCTTGTTTCCTACCATTGCAATACTGTTTGTGCTCACTTTTATCATTAGTTACCTTGCTGTTTTATAATATTGGATTACAAATAGCTTTATCTACCATCCATATTGCAGTTGTATCGCCATCTCTTCGCCGAACTAGTGCACCTATACAATTTACCGTTGTATTGGGTGTGTTGGGGACACAAGAGACTCTTTGTTATTTGGTTGCAGGGTTGTTTGAGAGAGACCATCTTCATCCCACGCCTCCCACGGATTGATAAAACTTCGGTCATCCACTTGAGGGAAATTTCCTACTGTCCTACAAACCTCTGCACTTGGAGGCCGAACAATGTCTACAAGGTGAAGGTTGCTTAGTAGACGTCAAGCTCTTTTCTGGCGCCGTTGCCGGGGAGGCGAGTGCTTGAAGGTATATCTTTAGATCTTGCAATCGAATCTTTTAGTTTCTTGTTTTATCACTAGTTTAATCTATAAAAGAAAACTACAAAAAATGGAATTGAGTTTGCCTCATACACTTCATCATTTTAATATCTTCCGTGAGAATGATGAAAAGAAAATTTGTGCTCAAGTGCTAGAAGAAGAAGTCTATAAAATGTTTTGCACTAAATCTTTGAATGATGAGCATGATTGCAATGTTGTTAGTATGAACTCTTTGAATATCCATAGTACTAATGATGATTGCACTAGTAATGATAAAAATGTCTCTTATAAGCATGTCAATTTTTGTGGAGTGCATAGAGCTTGCAGGCATACACCAAATAGGGAAGATATATTTTGCAAGAGGCATAAGTATTTAGAAACTAAATGGTTGCAAGAGAGGCTAGATGTTTGTGCTGAAAATTTAAAATTTCTTAGCAATACTTGTGAATTTTGCAATGAACGTGGTCATTTAAATCTCCAATGCAAATTGTTTCATGATCAAATCGTGTCAAAAAATTGTGATGACTTGATTTCCCTTGCACATCATAATGAACTTAGTTTGCTTTTGGCTTGTGAAGAATGAAATGTATAACTAAGCATATTCCAGAATATAACCTTGAGAAATTCCTTGATATTGATCTAGAGGAAATTTATGTGTATTGTATGGTGAATTGCATTGAAAATCCTTATGTTGCCAGTTACATAAAGACAAGAAAACAAACATAAGATGAAGAGAATACTAATGAAAGGGAAGAGACTTCCCAATATCCTCCTATTATTTCTTATGATGAATCAGGTAATGAGGAGAAGCTTTCTATTCAACCAATCTCATTAATAAGGAGCTCAAAAAGGAGGGTTAAACCCACACATGATGTGAAGAAGAAAAAGAAAAGACAGAGAAGCAAAGGTAGAAAGGTATCCCTCCCAAATGATGTTGCTCCTATTACTCCTTGTGATGATGCTAATTGCTATACTATTGGTGCTATCCATACTATTAATGATGAGATTGATTATGCTTATGATAGGAAAAGGCCCAAGCTTGGGGATGCTATGTTTGATGAGAATGACATGTTTGAGAATATATTTGCTGCAATTAATGTTTGTCCCAAGCTTGGGGATTCTATGTTTAATGAAGATGATATTTTTAGCCTCCCAAGTTTTGATGAGCATATTTATTGTGATGATAGCATGCCTCCTACTTATGATGATTATATTGATGAAAGTGGGTTTGGAAGAGTGTCAACTTTAGGAAGTAATGATCCCATCCCACTATTTTGGAGGATGTTGAATCTTATTGTGATAAATATGAAAGTGGATTTGGAGAGGTCATGACTTTATTTAGTGATGAATCCACTATTTTGGAATAGGTTTCAATTGATTATGATGAGAACAAAGTTGCTACTTATGATGATTATTGTGATGAAACTTATGATATAAAAAGTAGTGATGATTATATTTATAAACCTTGTCATGATTATGATTACCCTTTTTCTGAACATTACTCTTTTAATATGGAAAAAATTTATAGTATTCGAGTCTCTTATGATACTCCCACTATTCCGAATGAGAAGAATTTTGCTTATGTGGAGAGTAGTAAAATTTCTATGCAAGTAGATCATGAAAATAATGCTTTATGTGATGGTTATATTGTTGAATTCATTCATGATGCTACTGAAAATTACTATGAGGGAGGAATATATGCTTGTAGGAATTGCAATAATGTCAAGTTTCCTCTCTATGTGCTTAAAGTTTTAAAGTTATGCTTGTTTTGCCTTCCTATGCTAGTTGATTATTGTTCCCATAAGTTGTTTGATCACAAAATCCCTATGCATAGGAAGTGGGTTATAGTTAAATGTGCTAGTCATATTCTTCATGATGCTCTCTTTATATTTCAATTCTTATCTTTTATGTGAGCATCATTGAAATCATCATGCCTAGCTAGGGGCATTAAACGATGGCGCTTGTTGGGAGGCAACCCAATTTTATTTTTGTCCTCTGCTTTTGCTCCTGTTTAGAAATAAATAATTCATCTAGCCTCTGGTTATATGTGGTTTTATGTTTTAGTTAGTGTTTGTGCCAAGTAGAACCTTTGGGAAGACTTGGGTGAAGTCTTCATGATCTTGCTTTAAAAAACAGAAACTTTGCGCTCACGAGATTAGCTGCCATTTTTTTACTGGAGAGTGATTTTCAGTTGATTCTTTTTGAAGAAGATTAATATACAAATTACGCACTTCCACCAATTTCTTTCAGAATTTTTGGACTTACAGAAGTATGCGTTTGATACAGATTGCTACAGATAGTTCTGTTTTTGACAGATTCTGTTTTCTATGTGTTGTTTGCTTATTCTGATGAATCTATGAGTAGTATCGGAGGGTATGAACCATAGAGAAGTTGGAATAAAGCATTTATTACATCAATATGAATTTATAATGAGTTCACAACAGTACCAAAAGTGGTGATTTATTTTCTTATACTAACGGAGCTTACGAGTTTTCTGTTGATTTTTGTGTTGTGAAGTTTTCAAGTTTTGGGTAAAGATTCGATGGACTATGGAATAAGGAGTGGCAATAGCCTAAGATTGGGGATGCCCAAGGAACCCCAAGGTAATATTCAAGGACAACCAAGAGCCTAAGCTTCGGGATGCCCCGGAAGGCATCCCCTCATTCGTCTTCGTTCATCAGTAACTTTACTTGGAGCTATATTTTTATTCACCACATGATATGTGTTTTGCTTGGAGCGTCATTTTATTTTTTTTATTATTTTCTTGCTGTTATTTATAATAATGTTTTGCATATCTATTTCCAATATAAATGTCAATGATAGGCTTTACCATGCTTATTTTGCAAATATACTTGTTGTTGTTTGAAAACAGAAAGTTTATCGATGTTGCAAAAATTCCCTAGAAAAGTCATTATATGATTGATTGTTGAAACGTTTTCCAAAATAATCTATGATAAATTTTATACAATGTAGTATTTTTCTCATAATTTTTGGATTTAGGGAAGTATGATGAATCTTGCATTATTTACAGACTATACTGTTTTGACAGATTGCTGTTATGTTTGCATTGTTTGCATATGTTTGCTTATTTAATGATTCTATTTGAAGATAAGAGTATTAAATATGCAAAGGAATTTAGTATGCAATGTTGAATAATAATTTTAGTGATTTATTACAGTAGAAAATGATAAGGTTTTGCATTGGTTTATACTAACTTATCTCACGAGTTCTTGTTGAGTTTTGTGTGGATGAAGTTTTTTAGATTTAGGAAAATCGTGATATGAGAGGAATTAAGGAGACAAAAAAGCTCAAGCTGGGGGATGCCCAAGGCACCCCAAGATAACATTCCAAGAAGTATCAAGCATCTCAGCTTGGGGATGCCCCGGTAGGCATCCCACCTTTCTTCTTCAACAACTATGAGTTAGTATCGGTTGAGCCTAAGTTTTTGCTTCTTCACATGATGTGTGCTATCCTTGAAATATCGTTTCATTTTGTTTTGCTTGCTTCTTGAATAAAATACATTAGATCTGAAATTCTTAAATGAGAGAGAGTCTTCACATAGCTACATAATTATTTAACTACTCATTGATCTTCACTTATATCTTTTTGGAAGTAGTTTGTCATTTACTCGTGTGCTTCACTTATATCCTATGAGTAAATGGTTGAATGATTTGAATATCATAAATCTTAAATTATATATGTTTCATATGCTTATCCCATGGGGAGTAATGACTTCACATATAAGGAGTAGAGGTGGTAAATTTGTTGAAGGTTAGCAAACATTGTATTGGTCACTTGAACAATTCATGAAAGAATATTGAAGGAAGAGAGATTGCACATATAAATATACTATCTTGGACATCCTTTGTAATTGTGAGCACTCATTATAATATGACATGCTAAAAAGTTAATGGGTTATGTTTTCCTATATCTGACATGTTATATTGTCTTGGATCATCCAACATGTTGAGCTTGCCTTTCCCTCTCATGCTAGCCAAATTCTTTGCACCAAGTAGAAATACTACTTGTGCTTCCAAACATCCCTTAAACCAGTTTTGCTATGAGAGTCCACCATACCTACCTATGGATTGAGTAAGATCCTTCAAGTAAGTTGTCAGCGGTGCATGCAATAAAAAATTGCTCTCTAAATATGTATGATCTATTAGTGCGAAGAAAATAAGCTTTATACGAACTTGTGATAGGGAAGAAATAAAAGCGACAGACTGCATAAGAAAGGTCTTTATCACAAGCGGCAATATAAAGTGACATTCTTTTGCATTAAGATTTTGTGCATCCAACCATGAAAGCGCATGACAACCTCTTCTTCCCTCTGTGAAGGGCTTATCTTTTACTTTTATCTTCTACCCTTATACAAGAGTCATGGTGATCACCACCTTTCCTTTTTACATGTTTTCCTTTGGAAAGCACTTTGTGTTGGGGTGATCTCGATATATATATATATATATAAATATATATATATATATATGTAGGCATTTATAAATTATTATTGTTGACATTACCCTTGAGGTAAAAGGTTGGGAGGCGAAACTATAAGCCCCTATCTTTCTCTGTGTTCGATTAAAACTTTGAACCCATAAATATCATGTGAGTGTTAGAAATTGTGAAAGAATAAATGATAGTTGAGTATGTGGAGTTTGCTAAATCAAAGCTCTCACATAGACCCTTCCTGAAAATAAGATGAATTGCAATTATTTGATGACTGAGAATATAGTTTGTTAGTTTCAAGAAAGTTTATGATCTATACTTTAACATGTGAATAGCTTGTTGCTTGATCATGAAAAGTTTTATGAGATGAGCTACTGTTATGACATATAATGATGCTAGAAAAGGTGATTGAAATTATCATTGATCAAACTTGTGCACCTACTAGCATTCACACTTCATAAATTCTTTCTTTTATCATTTACCTACTCGAGGACGAGCATGAATTAAGCTTGGGGATACTAATAGGTATCCAACGTATCTATACTTTATGAAGTATTCATGCTATTATATTATTTGTTTTGGATGTTTAATGGGCTTTATTATACACTTCTATATTATTTTTGGGACTAACCTATTAACCGCAGGCCCAGTCCAAGTGTTGTTTTTCCCTATTTCAGTGTTTCACAGAAAAGGAATATCAAACGGAGTCCAAACGGAATGAAACCGCCGGGAGAGTTATTTTTGGAACGGAAGCAATCCAGGATACTTGGAGTAGACGCCAGGGAAGCAACGAGGAAGCCACGAGGCAGGGAGGCACGCCCTACCCCCTGGGCGCCCCCACCCTCCTGGGCCCCTCGTGGCTCCCCTGACCGTCTTTTTTCGCCTATATATATGTCCATATACCCCGAAAACATCCAGGAGCATAATAGATCGGGAGTTCCGCCGCCGCAAGCCTCTGTAGCCACCAAAAACCAATCGAGAACCTATTCCGGCACCCTGCCGGAGGGGGGGATCCATCACCGGTGGCCATCTTCATCATCCCGACGCTCTCCATGACAAGGAGGGAGTAGTTCACCCTCAGGGCTGAGGGTATGTACCAGTAGCTATGTGTTTGATCTCTCTCTCTCTCTCTCTCTCTCTCTCTATCTATCTATCTCTCTCGTGTTCTTGAGGTGGTACGATCTTGATATATCACGAGCTTTGCTATTATAGTTGGATCTTATGATGTTTCTCCCCCTCTACTCTCTTGTAATGGATTGACTTTTCTCTTTGCAGTTATCTTATCAGATTGAGTCTTTAAGGATTTTAGAACACTTGATGTATGTCTTGCATGTGCTTATCTGTGGTGATAATGGGATATTCACGTGATCTACTTGACGTATGTTTTGGTGATCAACTTGCGGGTTCCGTGACCTCATGAACTTATGCATAGGTGTTGGCACACGTTTTCGTCTTTGACTCTCCGGTAGAAACTTTGGGGCACTGTTTGAAGTACTTTGTGTTGGTTTCAATAGATGAATCTGAGATTGTGTGATGCATATCGTATAATTATACCCACGGATACTTGAGGTGACATTGGAGTATCTAGGTGACATTAGGGTTTTGGTTGATTTGCGTCTTAACGTGTTATTCTAGTACGAACTCTATGATAGATCGAACAGAAAGAATAGCTTCGTGTTATTTTACGACGGACTCTTGAATAGATCGACCAGAAAGAATAACTTTGAGGTGGTTTCGTACCCTACCATAATCTCTTCGTTTGTTCTCTGCTATTAGTGACTTTGGAGTGACTCTTTGTTGCATGTTGAGGGATAGTTATATGATCCAATTATGTTATTATTGTTGAGAGAACTTGCACTAGTGAAAGTATGAACCCTAGGCCTTGTTTCCTACCATTGCAATACTGCTTGTGCTCACTTTTATCATTAGTTACCTTGCTGTTTTCATAATTTCAGATTACAAATACCTTTATCTACCATCCATATTGCAGTTGTATCACCATCTCTTCGCCGAACTAGTGCACATATACAATTTACCATTGTATTTGGTGTGTTGGGGACACAAGAGACTCTTTGTTATTTGGTTGCAGGGTTGTTTGAGAGAGACCATCTTCATCCCACGCCTCCCACGGATTGATAAACCTTAGGTCATCGACTTGAGGGAAATTTGCTACTGTCCTACAAACCTCTGCACTTGGAGGCCCAACAACATCTACAAGGAGAAGGTTTCGTAGTAGACATCAGTCAAGAACATCCTGAAATACCTGAAAAGGACTAAGGATAAGTTTCTTATTTTTGAAGGTGAAAAAGAGGTCGTCGTAAATGGTTACATTGATGCAAGCTTTGACACTGATCCGGATGACTCTAAGTCGCAAACCGGATACATATATTTTATTAAATGGAGGAGCTTTCAGTTGGTGCAGTTCCAAGTAGAGCGTCGTGGCGGGATCTACGTGTGAAGCAGAGTACATTTTTGCTTCAGAAGCAGCAAATGAAGGAGTTTGGATGAAGGAGTTCATATCCGATCTAGGTGTCATACCTAGTGCATCGGGTCCAATGAATTTTTTTTGTGACCATACTAGTGCAATTGCCTTGGCAAAGGAATCAAGATTTCACAAGAGAACCAAGCACATAAAGAGACGCTTCAATTCCATCCATCATAAAGTGTCGGAGGGGGACATAGAGATTTGCAAGATACATACGGATCTGAATGTTGCAGACACGTTGACTAAGCCTCTTCCACGAGCAAAACATGATCAACACCAAAGCTCCATGGGTGTTAGAATCATTACTATGTAATCTAGATTATTGACTCTAGTGCAAGTGGGAGACTGAAGGAAATATGCCCTAGAGGCAATAATTGTCGGGGGTTGGGTGTGACATATGCCGAAGGATGGCTTATCATGGTGGGAGCGAGTAGAACGTCGCCGGTGCCCAGATGCGGGATAAGGCGTAGACACGAATGTCGGCATACTTTACCCAGGTTGGGGGATCTCCTTGGAGATAATACCCCTACTCCTGCTCCGCGGGGTCTCTGCATGGTCACTAAGGCACTAGTGAATACAAGGTGCTCCTCAAGCTGTATGCTGGAGGTTGAAGGAGGCAGGGCTAACTCTCTTCTTCCTCTAGGTACGAGTCTAGGTCTATCAGGTTCGGAACCCTTTGCATGGGTGCCCTGGGGGGTTTATATAGGCTACCCCCCAGGGGTACAATGGTAACTTGGTTGGGCTCTAGGCCCGGCTGTCACCATCTCTGGTCGCTAGCTTCTCCGCCGGCAGCTGGGTCCCGCCGCCTGGCGGGCCCTCCGACTGGTCTGGTATGGAGCCGACAGGCCGCGCCCGCTGCTGGCGGGTCTGGTTGGTGGATGATCAATGTAGCCATGGTGCTAATGACACAGGCTTGGTCAGGGGAGCGTGGCTACAGTCCCGCCGCCTGGTGGAAGATCACTGTAGCCACACCGCACCCCGTCTGGTTGATGTCATGCTGCCTTTGGGGGAGGGTCCGGCCACCTGCTGGGGGCCGGCCTCCCGTAGTTCCGGCTGGTCCAACATCGTACGCCTTTCGGGCTCTCTCTACCCCGTAGGGCCCGCCGCCTGCGGGCCGTACCTGACAGGCCGTCGTGGGGACAGTGCTCCGCTAGTCAGTAGTGGCGTAAAGGGGAAATGGCAACAGTGCCATGTCGTGCGGGGATCTCCGCCTGTACGGGGCATTGTAGCCACGCCACGCCCGGGATCCGGGGCTACGCTATAGCCTCTCCCGGTCTTGTCTTCTTGATGAGGGGCACAGACTCTGAGGGTTCCTGGTGGCTGCCTGCCAGAGGCCGGCCTCTTCGGAGGCTGTCTGCTAGGAGGCCGCCTGTCTTGGCGTCGTCTGCTGGTGCTACGCCGCCTCCAGGCAGCCGGCCGTTTCGGATAGCCGGCCAGTAGAAGGCGATGCTCCATTCTAGAGTCTCGTGGGTCGAAGCCGGCCCAATGTCTTAGAAGGCTCAGGGACTCAGGTTTGCCTACCCGTGGCCTAATACTCTGACAGTAGTCCCCGAAGCAGGCGAGGCGCCGCGGCTGATCGGTCGTGAAGCCTCGGCGGCTTCCCTCCCTACCGTGCCTTGGTGGATCGCTCGGTCCACCTTGTGGGATGCCGACTGCTTGGAGCTGTTTTGACAAGGCGGGCCTGCTTGCTGATTTTGAATGCCGAGGCGGGAAACAAGTGGCGTGCCTGCTAAGCTTCCTCAGGCACGCCGCCCACCACGAGCGCGCCACGCGGCGCGCGTCAGCCCGTCCAGCCTGCCACCCCACGCTCTTGATGGGATGTGACTAGGGCCCGGGCCCGCCACTACCCTGCCTCGGCACGCGGGCAGATCCGCTGCGGCCGAGGCGGACGGTTGCGATTCCCACGGGAGTTACAACACAGTAATTCCGCGGAGTAATCGGGGGGGTGGGGGTGGGGGGCGGGGGTTATGGGTGCAGTTGGGGCGACCGGGGAGTGGGGGAGCTCGCGCACTCCTCTCCCCGTCCCTCTTCCTCCTCTCTCCACTGCTGCCTCTCTCCTGCCGCAGCGCCGCCGCGTCCTGCCGTCGTCGAGCTCCTCCTCCCCGTGCAGCTCCGCCCAGATGCCATGGCACGTGAAAGGGGAGGCGACTTGGATGGCTCGACAGTGATCGAGGATCACCTCACCTTCCTCCGAGCCACGCACCGGATGCCCAACGCGGCCTTCGTCAAGGTGCGGGTGCTGCCGCGGGAAGAAATCTCGCCGGCGCCGCAGGGGAACGAGCGGGTCATCTTCCGCTCGCACTTCCTCCGTGGCTTCGGTCTTCCGGCAAGCAGGTTCCTCCGCTCTTTCATGGATTTCTGCCGTATCCAGCCGCACCACCTGACCCAACACCGTGACGCTGCTGTCCCCCTTCGTCACGGCGTGCGAGGGCTACCTTGGCATCCCCCCCCCACCATCGACCCGTGGGGGGCCTGCTTCTATGGCAAGCTGGGCACCTCCACCAAGGAGATGGCGGCCGAGTGTGGCGCCTTCATCGCCGTGCGCCGGCCGTAAGAAAAACGCCTTCCCCGTCATCAAGCTATCACAGTCGGTGAAACTATGGCATCAATCTTACTTCTATGTCGAGAACGTCGACCCGGCGGCCGACTTCCTCAACCTGTCGCACTACAAACCAAAGCCAGTGCCGGCCGAGACAGCGGCCGCCATCAACCGGCTCTGGGCGATGATGGAGGCGGAGGGCCTCGCGGCGGCCGAGTTGCTGCTGGCCTTCGTCGAGCGCCGGGTTCTCTCGCTCCAGAGCCAGCCTCATCTGATATGCCGGATGAGCGGGCACCGCGACCCCAGCCGAATGTGCACAAAGGAGATGCTGCTTGCTGAGGTGGCCCGACTGGTGAATGAGGTCAACGACCTCAAGCTATTGGAGGGCGCCTGGCAATTTGGCAAGCGGCCCTACTCTCGTGACAACCCGCCGCCGGCCGTAAACTCCGAGCCTTTCCTTTCCTTTTTAGCTCTTGCTTTGTCTTGGTCTTTAGTGACTTTCTTCTGGAACACAGATTTACATGTCCTTGGCGACGGCTGCCCTCGTGGGGCCGGCTGCTAACTACTAGCCGGACCGTGAGGTGAGCGACGTGGACGACCCCGACTTGGGGGCAGCTGCCTTGGAGGACGACACTGTAAGCGGCGGCAACGGAGCAGGCGGCTCCGAAGACGGGGGCGGCATGGAGACCTGGCCCGACGACGACGATGACAAGGATGAGCCGCATCGTGCGCGGGGTGCCGCCAACACCGGCGTGGGCCCCTCCACCGGGCCGGCAGCACGAGGCAGCAGGCGCAAGCGGAAGCAAGGCGCCGTCCTGTTCTGCAGCGCCCCAAAGAAGCCCAAGAATCCGACCGCCGCGACCAGGTGAAAAGAGGCCGCGGCAAAGGCGGCCAAGTTCCAGAAGCTGCCAAAGGCGCCTCCCATGGTGTCAGCGTAAGTACCTTCTCCCGCCCATTCCTTTAGGCTCTTTCTTAGTGATTTGCCCCGAGACTCCTTTGCTTCGTTTCCTGTTTCAGAGCCCCGCTCTCCCTCGACAAGTCGGCCGCCGCCTCTGTCATCCGGTCAGCGGAGACCTCCGCCACCACCCGGCCAATCGACCTGGCCGCCGACCTCTAGGAGGCGCAGGAACGAAACGCACGGGAGGTGCGCGAGGAGCGGGAAGCCGCCCGCCTGGAGAAGGTGGAGGCTGATAAGGCGGCGGCGTCTGCACTGCTGAAGCTAGCAAAAGCGAAAGCTGTGGCACGGAGAAGGAGCGGCTGGCGGAGGCCAGGCATCGCCAGGAGCCGCTAGTCGTCACTCCCTTGAGCTCCGCGCCACCTCCACCAGAATTCGTGGGGTCGACCGGGGAAGCCGACGACGACCACCCGTTCATGAAGCGGGAAGGCGGCGATGTCGCCATGCCGGACATCATCGTGCCTCCGCCACCACCGACTGCTGAAGCGAGGGACGCGCAGCCGGATGCCCCGCCGGCGCCACCAGCCGGGAAGGAGGTGGTGACGGGCCCAACTCCCGAGGCCCGCATGCCCGTGCGCTGCCATCTCGCCAGGGCGGCCTCAATGCCGCGAAGACTGGAGGCTGGTGCCGCAATCTCGTCCACTCCTGACACCAAAGTGACCAGTGCTGCGCCCTCCAGCTGGATGCGTGGAGGCGGAACGGGGGCGTTGAACCAAGCGGCCCTCGACATCCAGGCCAAACTCCGGGCCGAAGCCGAAGCCCTCAAGCAGTGCAACGAGGCGTTCCTGAGCTCGCGTGCGGCCATCCGGGTATGCTTCTACCCTCTTCGTCTTGTTCTTCTTATTTCTTGGTGGAGGCGCGCTGGCGCACCACCGGGTGTAGTCTCCAGGTTCCGGGCCGGCTGCTGAGCAGGCGGTCCAGAATCTTAATCTTTGTAGGAGTCGAGTGCTAACTCCTTTTGGCATCTATTGTCACAGGATTACCACAATGTCCGAGCGGCCACCTTCAACTCCAGAGTCCGGGAGCTGGAGAGGCAGTCTGCCCACTTGTCGGAGAGTCGGAGTAAGTTTGGCTTTCCTTTCCTGCGGGGGCGCGCTGGCACAGCCGCGGGCTGTAGTCCCCGAGATTCGGGCCAACTGCTGAGCAGTCGGGCTGGATCTCCCTGGCAAATGTATTTCTTTATTTGACTGCTGGTAGCTTCTGTCGTCTGCGGGGCGTGCTAGCGCACCCGCGGGCTGGAGCTCCTGAGATCCGGGCCAACTGTTGAGCAGTCGGGCTGGATCTCCCCAGCGACTGCATTCCTTCCTTGTCCAATTTTTGACATATTTTTTCTTTCTTCTTTCTTGGCAGAGGCTAACACCACCTTGCAGTAGCAGCTGGGCGAGGCCAACACCACGCTGCGCGTCAAGGAGGCGGAGTGCGTCAAGCAGGCCGAGGAGCGGGACCGACTGGTCACGCAACTGGCTGAGCAGACGGAGCGTCTTCAGACGGCTCAGCGGGAGGCGAAGACGACGGAGACCGACCTCCTTGCTGAGTTTGAGGTCGAGCGCTCCGACTAGGATGACAAGGAGGCTGAGCTGACTGCCGGCTTCGGCAGTATTGAGGACATGGTTGAAGGTGTGTTTCCTCTCTTTTCTTTCTTTGAGCTGCCGGCCTCTGCTTAGGCCGACCATCCGTTTTTTCACCTCTGTCATTTCTATTTTTTCGCCAAGGCGACTTCTTCCCAGGACACTCTGTCACCGCAAACCAGCTCATCGAGGCTTCTCGCGAGGAGCGGACGGCGGAGGGCGCGCAGATTGCCGCCAACGCCCCCCCGGAATCTTAACGAATAGCTTCTCAGCATCCAAGCCTGCCTTCGGCCGACCCACCGGATGTTGCGCCAACTTCAATGTGTCGGAGCCCACGCGATCTCCGCCCTCTGGCCGGGCGTGCCAGCTCCACGGACACCCAGTCGGACTGTCGACTGGCTGGAGGTGGCGGCCGGCTGCCTGGAGGCCTGGAAGGGCTCTTCAGACCGGGCCGGAGCGCGCCGGGCTCTGGAGTTCGTCAGGGCGTGGTACCCTGGGCTAGATCTAGCCCAGCTGACCACGTTCCACCAGGAGGCGCTGGAGGAGCTGGTGGCGGTTGAGGGCGAGTTTGTCAAGAGGGCGGCGGTGATCACCGAGTACACCGACACTAGTGCCTTCATCCTTGAGCTGGCTGAAGATGGTGCCAAGGTACCGCCGGAGTTCTTTGGGCTGAACCCCAAAGACGACGAGGACTCGGCCGAGGTGATCAACTCCAGCGATGAAGGGGAGGAAACGGAGGACGAGGATAGTGAAGAGGACGTGCCGGAGGTCGGAGGGGACAGCCTGACCGTGTCTCGAGCAACGATCCACGCTTGGGTGCGCTGACCACTGCCGAAGGCGACCAGGCGGAGACCAACCAGCCGTCCGCTCCACCAGCCGGCACCGACAACTCCGCAGTCCAGCCATCCGCTGCCCCTACCGGAGCTGCCGACTTGACCGCCCCGCCGGAGCCCTCTACCGCTCCTTAGGCCATCGTATTTACTTTTTTTAATCGTTCTGGACAGAACTTGTTAAATTTGCGCAATTCCACCCGCGGGGTGTATTTCAAACTTGTTGAATGCTGGCCAAGGGCCTTTTGCTATGTAAAGCTTTAAGTGCCGACTTCCAACTTTTCTTGCTTTCTGCCCTTTGCCTTTTTTCCTTGCCACCCTTCCTTAGCTATCCCTTGGCCAGTCGAATAGCCGCTCTGCGGACTACGGCTGGGCCAAGTGCTTAGCTACTTTGGTAGGTCAAGTACTTAGCCGGCTAGAGCATTGTCAAGGAAAGTAGGAGCCGGCCGGCCGACTGCTCAGCAGCCGGTCGAGTAGGCGGGATGTCGGCTTCAGCTATGTGCGCCTTTTTTCCTTAGCTGTTTTTTCATATGGGCACCTTTCTTGCAACTCCTGTTGGCCGTTCAGTCACTCTGCGAGCTGTGGCTTCTGACAGGAGAAGTTTGCTGGTGCCGACATACTACTTGTCCGATTGTTGGAGGCGGCACATAGTAGAAGGCGGCGAGCCCCCGGGCCGACTAGTCGGGCCCGGTGCCAGGCGGAATAATTAAATAACACATTTTGGGCATAATTCTTATCATATAGATAAAGAGGGTAGTCCCCGAGTTCTTCTCGGGGGACCCGGAGTCTTCGTACTTAATACAAAAGGTAGCGTGATACATACAGCTTTTAACTGTAAAATCTTCGGAGGAGGTTCGCATTCCATGGCCTCTGTCTCCTTGCCTGAGTCGTCTCTTTTGCATGCTCCGAGCTTCTGAGCGTCGATCAGATGGTAGGAATCGTTGCCCAACACTCTGCTGATGATGAACAGCCCTTCCCAAGGCGCCGAGAGCTTGTGCTGGCCGGCTGTTCGCTGGATCAGCCGGAGCACAAGGTCTCCTTCTTGGAATGATCTTGGCTTGACCTTGCGATTGTAGTATCAGCGAAGGCTCTGCTGGTAGATGGCAGACCGGCTGAGTGCCAACAGCCGGCCTTCTTCCAGCAAGTCGACACCGTCCTCTCGTGCTTCTTTGGCCTCCTCCTCGGTGTACATGGTGACTCGAGGGGAGTCGAATTCTATGTCCGTTGGGATGACGGCTTCAGCACCGTAGACGAGGAAGAAGGGTGTGAAGCCGGTTGACTTGTTCGGAGTTGTATGCAAGCTCCAGAGGACGGCCGGCAGCTCCTCGAGCCAGCAGCCAGCCGAATGCTCTAGAGGCTCGACCAGTCGGCGCTTGATGCCTGACAAAATCAGGCCGTTTGCTTGCTCCACTTGGCCGTTTGACTGCGGATGGGCAACGTTCGCTAGGTCCAGTCGGATGCCCTGCGTCGCGCAGAAACGGGCCAAGGCTCCCTTGGCGAAGTTTGTGCCGTTGTCGGTGATGATGTTGTGTGGTATGCCGTACCGTGTAGTGATATCGGCAATGAAGGTCACGGCAGTCGGCCCATTCAACTTCTTGATTGGTTTTGCTTCTATCCACTTGGTGAACTTGTCCACAGCGACAAGCAAATGAGTCATGACACCATGAGCCGTCTTGAATGGTCCCACCATGTCCAGGCCCCAAACGGCAAAGGGCCATGCGATAGGAATAGTCTTGAGCACAGAAGGCGGCAGATGTGGCTTGGAGCGGAACTTCTGGCACCCTTGAGACTTCTGGACCAACTCTTTGGCTTCTTCTAGAGCAGTCGGCCAGAACAAACCGTGGCGAAAAGCTTTGGCCACAAGTGATCTTGAAGCCGCGTGGTGACCACATTCACCTTGGTGGATATCCTTGAGGATTGCTTGGCCTTTGTCCGGCTCCATGCAGCCCTGATAAACGCCAGTCACACTGCACCGCACCAGCTCTCTGTTGACGATGGTGTATGCTGCTGCCCGCTGTTGCACTTGTCGGGCCGAGATCTCATCAGTCGGCAGTTCTTTGTTCACCAAAAATTTGAGAATTGGTTGGGCCCAGGATGGTGCTGCTATTTCTTCGACTGCCACGACTGCGACTTGTATAAGGGCGGTAGGGCCGGGAGGCGGTGGGTTGGCATCAGTTGCCGCCTGCTGAGCTGGAGAAGTCCCCGGGCCGGGTTCTGGAGTCCCCGGGCCGATTGTGGCTGCTGCAGTCCCAGGGTCGCCTGGCAAAGTCCCCGCGCCGGCCTCTGGGGCCCTCAAGTCGGGCCCGACTGCTTCGGGAGGGGCCGGCACAAAGATGGAATCTGATTCTGGTGACGGCTTGAGGAGGCGGCGCAGGGCGACGCCGGCTGGTATTGCTTGTCGGGTGGAGCCAATCCATGACAAGGCATCTTCTTGCTCGTTGTCGTTTTTTGGCACATGGAGGAACTCGCACCCTTCAAAATATCCACTAAGCTGCTGTACGAAGAAGCGGTAGCTCGACATATTTGCATCCTTGGCGTCCCAGTCGCCTGACGACTGCTGGACCACCAAGTCGGAATCACCATAACACAGGATCCGGCGAATGCCGAGTTCCTTGGCAAGCCGGAGCCCGTGTATGAGTGCTTCATATTCTGCTACGTTGTTGGAGGCGGCAAAGTGGATCTGCAGCACATATTTGAGCTTGTCGCCTTTGGGAAAGGTGAGGACAACGCCGGCTCCCAGACCGGTGCGCATTTTTGACCCATCAAAGTGCATCCGCCAATGGGTAGAGTCTGGCGCTGGCGGCAGGTACTGGGTCTTGGCCCAGTCTACGAGGAAGTCGGTCAGCGCTTGCGACTCGATGGTGGTGCAAGGCTGGTAGTAGATGGTGTAGGGGGGCAGATCTATGGCCCATTTGGCCACTCGGCCAGAGGCATCTCGGCTTCCAATGATCTCAGCAAGTGGAGTGGTGTAGACAACTGTGATCAGATGCTCTTGAAAATAAGGCTTGAGCTTCTTGGCGGCGAAGTGCATGTTGTAGCACATCTTCTGATAGTGGGGGTAATTTTGCTTGGAGGCAGACAATGCTTCACTCAAATAATACACCGGCCTCTAGACCGGCAATGCCTTGCCTTCCTCCTTGCGTTCCACCACTATGACCGTGTTGACCACCCGACTGGTGGCGGCAATGTAGAGGAGCATAGGATCTTTATCAGTCGGGGCCGCCAGGATAGGCAGGGTGGTCAACATCTTCTTGAGCTGACGGAAAGCTTCGTTCGCCTTGTCGTTCCACTCGAAAAAAGTGGTTTTCTTCATGAGCTGGTATAGTGGGAGAGCCTTCTCGCCTAGCCGGCTGAGGAAGCGGCTGATGGACGCTAGGCAACCGGTGAATTTTTGTACATCCAGCAGTCGGGTTGGTACTTCCATACTCTCAATTGCCTTGATCTTCACGGGGTTGCACTCTACGCCGCGCTCTGAGACTAGAAAGCCAAGAAGTTGGCCGGCTGGTACCCCAAAGATGCATTTCTCCGGGTTGAGCTTGATTTGAAATCGACGCAGGTTGTCGAATGTTTCCTTGAGGTCTTCTAGAAGCGTGCCACACTTCTCCGTCTTCACCACCACATCATCCACGTAAATGTGGGTGTTTCTGCCGAGTTGCTTGAGGAGGCACTTCTGCATGCAATGCTGAAACCTGGCGCCGACATCCCTCAAGCCGAACGTCATTGTCAGGTAACAAAAGGCTCCGAATGGTGTGATGAAGGCGGTCTTCATCCTGTCGGCTGGGTTCAGCTTGATCTGATGGTATCCTGAGTAAGCATCCAAAAAACTCAGCAGCTCGCATCCGGCTATGGAGTCTATCACTTGGTAGATTCTTGGAAAGGCAAAGGGGTCTTTTGGGCAAGCTTTGTTGAGGCTGGTATAATCAATGCACATGCGCCATTGCTTGTTCTTCTTCAGCACAAGAACCGGGTTGGACAACCACTCGGGGAAGAACACCTCCATGATGAAGCCGGCTGCCAGAAGCCGGGCTATTTCTTCTCCAACAACTCTTCTTTTTTCTTCCGACAGGCAGCACAAGGGCTACCTGACCGGCTTGACCTCAGGTCAGACGTGTAGCTTGTGCTCGGCAAAATCCGTTGGGACACCCGGCATGTCTTTGGGAGACCATGCGAAGATGTCACGATTCTCACGGAGGAAATCGACGAGCTCGCCTTCCTATTTACTGTCAAGGTTTGTTCCAATGAGAGCATGCCTCTCCGGGTGCTCCGGGTCCAAGGGTATCTTCTTTGTTTCCTTTGCCGGCTTGAACGAGCCCTCAACTTCCGACTCCTTGGGTGGTGGTGACATTTTCGGCTGCTTGCCTGCCAACGCCACAACCCTTTCCAGGAACCATTTCTCAGTTGCAATCACAAGGGACTCGGCTAGTCGGCTGCTGTCTGCCACGCAAGCGGATGATTTCTTGTAGTCTCCGGCTATGGTTAGGATTCCCTTGGTGGTCGGCATCTTCATCTTGAGGTAAGCATAGTGGGGGACCGCCATGAACTTGGCCAGAGCGGGCCGGCCAAGTAACGCATGGTAAGGGCTCTCAAGGTCCACCACTTCAAACCAAACTGCCTCTCGGCGGAAATGATTCTTGTCCCCAAAAAGGACGTCGATCTGGGTCTTGCTGATTGGTGAGCAGGAAAGGCCGGGAACTATGCCATGGAATATAGTCCGACTGGGCTGAAGCTGCTTCTGCTTTGATCCCTAATTTTTCCATTGTGTCACGGTACAGGATGTTGATGTTGCTGCTGCCATCTATCAGAACCCTGGAGAAACGAGTTGCTCGCCTCTCCGTTGCGAAGGTGGTATCCTGGACCAGGGCATATGAACTAGGAGAAGGCATCACCTCCAGGTGGTCAGCCCTGCTCCAACTGATGGGATTCTCTGACCAGTGCATGAACTCAGGGGCTCCAGTTGCTACTGCCTGTACTTCCTGCTGTTGTTGCCGTATGCTACGTCTGTCGTCAGCCACACTGGTGAACACGACATAGGCTCCCTGCTCCTCCGGGATATTCGTCTTGTATTGCTCTGACTGGCCGAACTGCCGGCTGCTAGGGCTGAGGAGGTGGCGGGCCGGCAGACGGCGGAGGCAGGAGTCCATCTCCCTTGGCGATTCGGGTGAGCCAATGGCACTTCCGGGTGGTATGGTTGGACGGCTTCGCACCGTTGTGGAACTTGCAAGGCGCATCGAGAGTCTGCTCGTACGAGAAAGCGGGCAACCAATTGGGCTTGCCGCCCTTTTGACATTTTGGCGGAGGCTGCCCTTCCGGCTGCTGGTCTCTGACTGTTGCCACCTGCCGACTTGCAGAAGCCGGCTGTACGGCCTTGCGCTTGTTGTCGTTCTGTTGATGTCTCCGACTGGTGTCTCCTGCCGGGGCCTGAGAAGTTGGAGGAGCTATCTTGCCGGATGCATCGACTTGGATCTCCGCCTTCATGGAGGAGTCGGCAGTTGCCTATTTGTCAGTGATGATCAGCATCTTGTCGAGAGTCGTCGGCTCATCGCAGAGGAGCCAGTTCTTGAGGAGGGTGCCCTCTCGGCACCCGGCAGTGAAATACTCGATGGCCTGCACCTCGTGCACGCCCTCGCAGGAGTTGTGCATCTCGGCCCAGTGCGTGAGGTAGTCGCGAGTTGATTCGCTGGGCCCTTGGACGCACAAGGAGAGATGTCGAGGCTTAGGAGGCCGCTTGTATGTGCTAGTGAAGTTGTGGACGAAGGCCTCGGTGGAATCAACCCAGCCGTTGATGCTGCGGGGCTTCAGGCTGTTAAGCCACGTCCGGGCTATGCCCTGGAGCATGAGCGGGACGTACTTCACAGCAACACGCTTGTTGTCATTCGCTATGCTGGCGGCCGTGGAGTAGTCGACCAACCAGTCTTCCGGCTTCACGGAGCCGGTGTATTTGGGCGTGTCTCTTGGGAGGGTGAACCCTCGAGGGAACAGCTCATCTCGGATTCGGGGGCCAAAACAGGGCGGACCCAACGCATCTTCTTCTTCTAGCACCAGGGAGCGATTGAGACGGTCGATCCGGTGGCGGGCGTCGTTTTCTCCAACTCCTTCTCGGCGGCCAAGGCGGTCGCCGAGTGTCGGGTGCGTGACAGACAGGGGAGTGGGATGCCTTTCTCCATGGGGCTGAGGAGGAGGTGGATCGCCTCGCCACTCCACGGCCCGAGGGCGGCCTTCGGTGTCACGCTCGATGGTATGGTGAGTCCGACTGCGGCTGGCAGCCGGCTCGTTGCCTTTCTTTCTGCGGACGTCGCCAATCGGCGTTCGAGATGTCGTGCCATGGTCCTGGCGAGGTGGCGGCTCGTTGTTCTACCGAGTTGGCGCTTCGTCGCGGCAGCCAGCTTCATGCTACTCGGCAGCCGCGTCAAGGAGCTGCTGGACGCGCTCCGTCATGTGGCGTTGCTCGTCACCTTCGTACTTGTCCATCTCATCTGCCACCGCCTGGGCAGCTCGTATGTTTCCCGCTGGTGTAGCATAGATGGAGCATTCTGCCCCGAACGCACCAGCGATGGCAGCGCCACGCATCCGTATCGAGCCGGCGCTGCCAGGCCCCTCGGGGGCCTGCGTCCCGCCGACGACCCGGTCGATCTCGCGCTGGTAGGCCTCTAGGAGGCGTCGCATGCTGGCCAGTCGGCCAGCGCTTTCGATGAGTTGGACGTGGCGTGCTTCCAGCGCCTCAGCGTCCGCTTCTGCTGGGATGGGCGCTGACAAGTCCCGCAGCACCACATCGAGTGGGTCTCGAGCACCTCCGTCTGAGTGCTCGCCACTATTGATGACAAGCACCTCCGTAACGGTGCTCCCGCCGCTGTTTGCTTGTTGTTTGAATAAAATACCAAGATCTGAAATTCTTAAATGAGAGAGAGTCTTCACACAGCTACATAATTATTTATCTACTCATTGATCTTCACTTATATCTTTTTGGAGTAGTTTGTCATTTACTCATGTGCTTCACTTATATCCTATGAGTAAATGGTTGTATGAGTTGAATGTCATAAATCTGAAATTATATATGTTTCATATGCTTATCCCATGGGGAGTAATGACTTCACATCTAAGAAGTAGAGGTTGTAAATTTGTTGAAGGTTAGCAAGCATTGTATTGGTCATTTGAACAATTCATGAAAGAATATCGAAGGAAGAGAGATTTCACATATAAATATACTATCTTGGACATCTTTTATAATTGTGAGCACTCATTAAGTATGACATGCTAAAGAGTTGATGTTGGACAAGGAAGACAACATAATGGGTTATGTTTTCTCACATCTCAGTTAAAGTATATTGTCATGGATCATTCAAACATGTTAAGCTTGCCTTTCCCCCTCATGCTAGCCAAAATTCCTTGCACTAAGTAGAGATACTACTTGTGCTTCCAAATATCCTCAAACCCAGTTTTTTCCATGAGAGTCCACCATACCTACCTATGGATTGAGTAAGATCCTTCAAGTAAGTTGTCATCAGTGCATGCAATAAAAATTGCTCTCTATGTATGACTTATTAGTGTGAAGAAAATAAGCTTTATACGATCTTGTTATGGAAGCAATAAAAGCGACGGACTGCATAATAAAGGTCCATATACAAGTGGCAATATAAAGTGACGTTCTTTTGCACTAAGATTTTGTGCATCCAACCATAAAAGCGCATGAGAACCTCTGCTTCCCTCTGTGAAGGGCCTATATTTTACCTTATGTCTTTTACTTTATGCAAGAGTCAAGGTTATCTTCACCTTTCCCATTTTCATTTTATCCTTTGGCAAGCACCTCGTGTTGGAAAGATCCTGATATATATATCCAATTGGATGTAAGTTAGTATGAACTATTATTGTTGACATCACCCAAAGGTGAATACGTTGGGAGGCGAAATTATAAGCCCCTATCTTTCTCAGTGTCCGATTAAAACTCCATAACCATAAGTATTGCCTGAGTGTTAGCAATTGTGGAAGACTATATGATAGTTGAGTATGTGGAGTTTGCTAAATTAAAGCTCTGACATAGACCCTTCCTGAAAATAAGATGAATTATAATTGTTTGGTGACTGAGAGTGAAGTTTTCTAGTCTTCAAGAAAGTGCTTTAACATGTGAATATCTTGTTACTTGATCATGAAAAGCTTTATGAGATGAACTACTGTTATGACATATAATCATGCTAGAAAAGGTGATTGAAATTATCATTGAACAAACTTGTGCACCTGCTAGCATTCACACTTCATAAATTCTTTCTTTTATCATTTACCTACTCGAGGACGAGCAGGAATTAAGCTTGGGGATGCTGATACGTCTCCAATGTATCTATAATTTATGAAGCACTCATGCTAATTTATTATCTGTTTTGAACGTTTATGGGCTTTATTATACACTTTTATATTATTTTTGGGACTAACCTATTAACCGGAGGCCCAGCCCATATTGTTGTTTTCTTGCCTATTTCAGTGTTTCGAAGAAAAGGAATATCAAACGGAGTCCAAACGGAATGAAACCTTCGGGAGCGTGATATTTTGGAACAAAAGTGATCGAGGAGACTTGGAGTTGAAGTCAAGGAAGCTTCGAGGTGGCCACGAGGGTGGGAGGCGTGCCCCCCCTACTGGGCGCGCCCCTGTCTCGTGGGCCCCTCGAGCGTCCCCCGACCGACTTCTTTCACCTATATAAGTCCATATACCCTAAAACCTTCGAAGACAACAATATATCGAGAGTTCCACCGCCACAAGCCTCTGTAGCCACCAAAAACCAATCGGGGCCCTATTCCGGAACCCCGCCGGAGGGGGGATCCCTCACCGGTGGCCATCTTCATCATCCCGGCGATCTCCATGATGAGGAGGGAGTGGTTCACCTTCGAGGCTGAGGGTATGTACCAGTAGCTATGTGTTTGATCTCTCTCTCTCTCTCTCGTGTTCTTGATTTGGCACAATCTTGATGTATTGCGAGCTTTGCTATTATAGTTGGATCTTATGATGTTTCTCCCCCTCTACTCTTTTGTAATGGATTGAGTTTTCTCTTTGAAGTTATCTTATCGGATTGAGTCTTTAAGGATTTGAGAACACTTGATGTATGTCTTGCCGTGCTTATCTGTGGTGACAATGGGATATTCACGTGATCAACTTGATGTATGTCTTGGTGATCAACTTGCGGGTTCCGTGACCTTGGGAATCTATGCATAGGGGTTGGCACACGTTTTTGTCTTGACTCTTCGGTAGAAACTTTGGGGCACTCTTTGAAGTACTTTGTGTTGGTTGAATAGATGAATGTAAGATTGTGTGATGCATATCGTATAATCATGCCCACGGATACTTGAGGTGACAATGGAGTATCTAGGTGACATTAGGGTTTTGGTTGATTTGTATCTTAAGGTGTTATTCTAGTATGAACTCTATGATAGATCGAACGTAAAGAATAACTTCATATTATTTTACTACGGACTCTTGAATAGATAGATCAAAAAGGATAACTTTGAGGTGGTTTCATACCCTACCATAATCTCTTTGTTTGTTCTCCGCTATTAGTGGCTTTGGAGTGACTCATTTGTTTCATGTTGAGGGATAGTTATATGATCCGATTATGTTATTATTGTTGAGAGAACTTGCACTAGTGAAAGTATGAACCTTAGGCCTTGTTTCCTAGCATTGCAATACTGTTTACGCTCACTTTTACCACTTGTTACCTTGCTGTTTTTATAATTTCAGATTACAAAAACCTATTTCTATTATCCATATTGCACTTGTATCACCATCTCTTGGCCGAACTAGTGCACCTATACAATTTACCATTGTATTGGGTGTGTTGGGGACACAAGAGACTCTTTGTTATTTGGTTGCAGGGTTGTTTGAGAGAGACCATCTTCATCCTACGCCTCCCACGGATTGATAAACCTTAGGTCATCCACTTGAGGGAAATTTGCTACTGTCCTACAAACCTCTGCACTTGGAGGTCCAACAACGTCTACAAGAAGAAGGTTGTGTAGTAGACATCAGGAACCAATATGAGCATCCATGTTCCTCTATTGGTTATTGTCCGGAGACATGTCTCTGTCATGTCTACATAGTTCTCGAACCTGTAGGGTCTGCACGCTTAACGTTCGATGATGATTGGTATTATGAGTTTATGTGATTTGATGTACCGAAGGTTGTTCGGAGTCCCGGATAAGATCACAGACATGACGAGGAGTCTCGAAATGGTCGAGACATAAATATTTATATATTGGACGACTATATTCGGACACCGGAAGTGTTCCGGAGAAGTTTCGGATAAAACTGGAGTGCCGGAGGGTTATCGGAACCCTCGGGGGAACTAATGGGCCTCGATGGGCCTTAGTGGAGAGAGAGAGAGGGGCAGCCAGGGCAGGCCGCACGCCCCCTCCCCATTGAGTCCGAATTGGACTAGGGGGAGGGGTACACCCCCTTTCCTTCTCCCTCTCCCTCTCCTTCCTTCCCCCTCTCTTCCTTTTGGTGGAAACCTACTAGGACTTGGAGTCCTAGTAGGATTCCCCTCTTGGGGGCGCGCCAAGGAGGGCCAGCCGGCCTCCCCTCTCCTCCTTTATATACGGGGGAGGGGGACACCCCATAGACACACAAGTTGATCTTTAGCCGTGTGCGGTGCCCCCTCCATAGTTTTCCACCTCGTTCATATTGTCGTAGTGCTTAGGCGAAGCCCTGCGCCGGTAACATCATCATCACCGTCACCATGCTGTCGTGCTGACGGAACTCTCCCTCGGCCTCAGCTGGATCTAGAGTTCGAGGGACGTCACCGAGCTGAACGTGTGCAGATCACGGAGGTGTCGTGCGTTCGTTACTTGATCGGTTGGATTGCGAAGACGTTCGACTACATCAACCGTGTTACTTAACGCTTCCTCTTTCGGTGTACGAGGGTACGTGGACACACTCTCTCCCTCGTTGCTATGCATCACCTAGATAGATCTTGCGTGATCATAGGAATTTTTTTGAAATTACTGTGTTCCCCTACAGTCACCACTATTCATATGATGCTTGTTGTCTCCATGTGTGAGTTGTTCCCCTAGTTCTCAGGGATGTGGATAAACTTTGGTATGTCTGAGTTGAATGCTTATAAGGATATGAGAATGTCCACTGGACGTTTGGTTTAATAGCCTTCGTGAATGTTGTGAAAGGGCCCCACTCAGCATTTCTACCTTCGTGAATGCCTAGTGTCGTTGTAAAGGTTATGATGTTGATGTAAGGCGACAGGAAAGGCCTCTCTACTCCGTCTTTGCAATTGATAGGGGAGTAACAGAGAACCCTTGGTGAGGCCGCGACAATGGGGAAATCCTTAATTATTTTGTGAGAACCAGAGCGGGGAAACTATAGTAGTGACGTGCGTGGTACGAAGTCTACCTAGAGTAGAATGTATGATGTACCCGGATCTGTCCAATTACAAATGTCAAGAGTGGCTCAAGTATCCAACCTAGAACTATATGCTAGAGCATATGTTGTGTTAGACACATGCCAATGGGAATTCCGGACTCCTTGAGAATACCCTAATCCTCTTGTTGGTTTCATCGCCATATTTGTCTCGTTGTGCTCTTTTAATTCTTTTGCATTATCTACTATTGTTCGCACTCTACTCAAAATTATTACAACCTTCCACCTTCATTTTGTTTTGTGTCTACAACTAACTTCCGCCTACACGATTCGGTATTTGGACACACAGTTCATGAATAAAAAAACCAGAAATTTAAAATAATAATTAAAAACCATTTTGTTTCACTCAACTATAGGTTTATCGAAAACCGGTTCAAAATAATT
Source organism: Triticum aestivum (assembly GCF_018294505.1). Lineage (NCBI taxonomy): Eukaryota > Viridiplantae > Streptophyta > Magnoliopsida > Poales > Poaceae > Triticum > Triticum aestivum. The sequence continues at coordinate 683,928,054 of NC_057807.1, read as the reverse complement.
ACAACCTTCCGCCTTCATTTTGTTTTATTCAACTATAGGTTTTGGTGAGTCTTTCCCACAATAAACCGGAAGTAAAACAAAATCAAAATAACAAATCCAAAATATGATTCACGCAAATAAATAAATAAAATTGAATACCACAAACGGGAAGGAAAACCCGAAGCCCGGAGTTTCAATTTTTTTGGAAGCACATGTTGTGCCCCCCCCCCCCTTTTTTTTTCTGGAGAGCACACATGTGCTTCTCGTGAAAGCAAATCTATACTTCCACACAAAGCAAGTCTGTGCTTCTCGTAAAATCACATAATTTCTTTTGCTCGGAAGCAAATATATGATTGTCATGATTTTTTTCTTCACATTTTTCTTTCTCCAAAACCTAGGGAAAATAGGCGGAACTTGTAAAGACATTTGATGCATAGGATATGAATTTTTTTCATTGAGTCTAAGCTGATGTTTTCCTTTGAAATGTGAAGAATCGGTTCCTATCCTACTACATAGGATGATAGGAATATGAATCCATTCCTACAAACCAAAGAGCTAAAAAACAATTTCTTTGAAAATCCTATCCTATAGTATTCCTAGACACAATTCCTACAAATCAAAGAAGGCCTGAGTGGGCTTTTTCCCATCAGCCCAAGGGTCGGCCCCCAACGACCAAATCAATCAATAGCCCAATCATTAGTTTTTTTCTCGTCCTCTCCCATCTCCATCTCCATCTCCGACTGCGCCGCCACGACCACGACCCATCTCCCAGCCTCGCTCACTCCGCCCTCCACCCGCCGCTCCCCTTCGCCGCCGCTCACCAGTCAGGGGCCACCGCCGCGCCGCTCCCGCCCCTCCGCTCCGTTCCTTGAGCTCGCCTTTGACCCGGCGGCGAGGACCTGCAGGCCGCCCTTCTCCTTCCTCGGACGGTTCCTCCCCGTTCCCCGACTCCACCCTCAGCCCTCTGGCTCTCTCAGGCACCAGGCTAGTCAGCAGCCAGCGGCAGCTCGCCCGTTTAGATCTCCACCTCGCGCTCGCAGGCGGCGGCAGCAGCACCCACCCAAGGTACACTCCTGAAGGTGATCTACAGACTGCAGTACAGCTAGCTAAATTTTTGATTTGATTTGCTGCTCCATGTTCAATTTACACTTAATAAAAGTCTAATTATATCCCTCTGGAACTTGGGAGTTGGAACAGGGCATCAACATTCTCTGTCAATTGGAACTCGTTGCAGTGCTAGTCCTTGTCGTCCTCTCCCCTTTACTCCTGGACTGCCCTGGAGTAAAGATCCATCAGGACGCCACCCCTTTGGCCCCCATAGCTGGTTGCGGTGAGGGGTTCGCGCACTGGACCCAGGCGTGCCTGCCGGGATGGCCGGAAGTAGCCTCTGGGTAGTTCGATTGGCTTCCCTTCTTGCAGTCGGATTCGTGGTCGGCTCCGTCGAGGCCAGCCCTGGAGATGCTCATCCGCAGTACAGGTGAGACGAAGCATTGTTGACTCATCTCGTGGTGCAGATGATGTATCATTGCGCCTGGTTGTTGTTTATTTTCTTATATACTTGATTCCAGGCCTGGCTGGATAAATTGGTTCTCGAGTTTTTGTAGTTTTTCTAATGTGAAAGTGGGCCTAGCTGCGCTGTGGTTGATGCTTATTGCTTGTAATTGTAGTAATTAAATCTGAGATATATTATACCTAGTAGCATTGCTCGTCGTCTTTTAAATATATATATCTAGATGCGTAATTGGGTTAACTTTAGCTGATGTTTCGTCATCTTACCTAGTTGGTTAAAAATATTAAATCTCTCGTTCTATCTTTTGGAATGCATGTACTGGAGTCCACAATTGACTATCCTACAGTTTGATTGAAAATATCTGAACAGGAAAACTGGACACTGTCGATCGAAGATGGTTATTGTTTGACTTCGACTTGACAATGGAACAATAGAACCTTAAAGTATTCCTGTCCGTCAGATGAACAATTAGTCAAGTTTCAGCTACCACACTCTACTTTCTAGTGTAATTAGTAAATTGGTTCAAAGGTGGATTCACTAAAGTGGATAAAGTGACAAATACTCAGATGGAGGGAATAATATGTGAGAAAATAGTGGCATACTTTGAGTTACATAATTTTCAATCCCATTTTAGATGCTTTAGATTAGATGCACACAGATTAAGTGGTGATACATGACTGGTATTCTTGCCATGGTAAATTACTCAGTCATACTTACTCCCTCCGTAACTTAATATAGGACGTTTTTTGACACGTGTCAAAAAACGTCTTATATTAAGTTACGGAGGGAGTATTAGATAGACAGAGAGACTGCAGGTCAAACAATTAATTATTGGATTCAGAGCAGCACTAGCTAGAGGTTAGATGCAGCTCTGGGCTTTATACTATACTACCACACCTACTTAGAGGAATTTAAAAGTATACAAACATAATACCTCAAAGTGGTGTTAAGTATTGTGATAATGGTTGTTACCATACATTGATCATTTTGTGTTACTTCATTGTGAAATATGTTTTTGTTCTCTTACTGACTTGACTGAAACTATTTATGTTAAGGATTGCTATAATGGTTGTTAGTTGTTACAAAATGTTTGGTCCTTTCTTGTTACTTCATTGTGAGATATGTTTTTGTTTCTTGCTGACTTGACTGAAATACTGGATTAGTAGTTTAGTCTCCCTCCGACTCCAAAAAGAAGGCACACACTCTTTATGAAAGTCAAGTTTAACCATGAATTTAACTAATAAGATTATACCATTAAATTTGTATCGGAAAGAAGTTTCCAGTGGTATAACTTTTAAGTTACTTGTGTCTTATTGGTCTAATTGACGGTCAAAGTTAAATTTCGGAAAGTGTGGGCGACTTCTTTTTGGAGTTTGAGGGAGTACTTCTTACTATATTTCGGGGAAAAGTATTAAGCTATACGTGATTACTTGGTAATTGATTATCATTGCCTGGATATACTTTCTTACTTAAGCTGTGCACAAATGGTTCTTCTAGTAGGTGGTCGAACTATACATTGTTAACAAAACATAGTATGTCTTCAAAACATAGTATGTCTTTTTAGACGTCTGTTTGGTTATGAAAATTGTATCAGGCCAATCATTTTTGCAACAGTTGCTGTGGATCTAGTGACCACCTTTAGCTAACTATTGTCGCGTCGGTGCCTCAGTTATTGTTGGAATTGTATAAGCATTGGTTAGGAGTTATACATTGTGTTAGTGGCTGTACTAGTTTGTGTTCATGAGGTGCTGTCGTCTGCCGTCGTCTCATGAATGGCATATGTGAGATTCTGAACAAACCAGTTTAACTATGACACTTGAAGAATTGCATGTGTGCGTAATTATTCATTTTCATCCTTGTCGAACTCTCGACCGGAGTCATACTTCCCAATGATTTTTTATTTTATTTTGGCTGACATACTACTACATGGTTTGTGGTGCCATTTCATTGCATGGACCGAAATTGCTGTTATTTTCATGCTGTGTACATCTATTCCTATTTGAACTGCCGGTGGCGGGAGAGCACGGGAGGAGCGCTTTTGGTGAGGTTATTGGTCGCCTTCGGAGTCGACCCGGTAGTCGCCCGGAGAGCAGCCTGGGAGGCCTGTTGGGCTTTTCTCTCACATAGCAATTTTACAGGAATACAGGTGCAACACAGAGGATTGTGAAGCACAAAAAATTGCAGGATTAGTCTGTTGGAGTCTAAAAGCATAGGAAAACCGCCCCATCCCTACGCGCATGTGTAGAAACAGTGGTTGGAGGGGATTTTGATTCCTATTGAATTGTTAAATAGTACCCTGAAATTTCAGGTGCCCATTTCTTTCCTCCGAAGGGTAGGATCAAATTCCAAGGTTTCTCCAAATTCCTAACAATTTCCTTCAATCCAAAGTACCCCTTTGCCATTTACCCTAACATTTGTTTAGCTTTATCAAAATTTTAAATAAAATTGCTCTAGACGCAGTTGTATAGATTCTGCTAAATTGTGGGGCAGTGTTAAAGAAATGATTTTAATCAATGATGCGTTTGCTTGCACATCATCTGTTCCGTAGCTGTCTTGTGACAGTCAGTCAAGGCAATCTGGATGGTGACAGGATGCCTAGGTCCTCCTGATCAATTTCAGGATACAAGAACAAATAGTAAACAATATCTGATATAATACGGTAAATTGAATTTATGTGGCTGCACATTAGGAGATATAGCAGCACAATAGTAGAATGACCCCAATTCTAAACAAAACACTAACAGTGGATTACTGTAAGTCAATGACTGGGCTACACCTGTGAATGCTATTTCTTTTCCAGTGCGTGAGTTGTTCATGATTAATTTATAGTATCATACTTGCAGTAATAATTTTTCTTCTAGTATGCTTCCATTTTGCTTGTGCAATCAGTCTACCACCCATAATATCTGGTTTCTGCCTGTCCTTTTTTCCTGCACTCTATGGACTCTAAAAGGTGACTATTAGTTTGTGGATGTATTTCATAAAAAGTAATTGGGTTCACCATATTTGTTTTTTACTTTTTTATTTTTCTTAACAAAATTTGAACTGAAAACTGGTTGGGTTCCTGAAATTTGTTCATCTATCGACCTTTCAGTTGCTGTCATTTTGATGTTACACTGTTTAGAACTTTCTGGTAACTGGCGTTGTGATCAACCTGCAGAACTTGTGTGAAGGAGTGTCAGAATACAGGGATTATTGGAAGTAACATCATCAGCCACTGCCAGTCCCGGGATAACGACAGCACATCTGCTGGAAGTTCATGGTACACACAGGGGCCCCTTTACATGCAGTTAAAACAACAAAACTGTATGTCAGACTGCCGCTACTACTGCATGATACGAAGAGAAGAGGAACGACAATTAGGTGGCCTGAGCCCTGTTAAATATCATGGAAAATGGCCCTTCAAACGTGTTTCTGTCTTCCAGGCATGTTTTGGCTTATATGTTGATAAGTGATACTAGTACTTCACCATGATGACTACCACTACTACATGTCTTAACTTGTTTGCCATTTATCAGGAGCCCCTTTCAGCTGCACTGTCTGCTCTCAACCTATTGACGCACTTCACTGGCTGGGTTTCATTCTTCCTGCAAGTGAATTACAGATTACCTCGTAGACCTCAGACGAAGAGGACATACTATGAATACACTGGCTTATGGCATATCTATGCAATATTATCACTGAATGCATGGTTCTGGAGCACTATATTCCATACTAGGTGTGCATTTGCTCAAAACTTGCGCATGCTGTCATGATAGTATTTGATATCTTACTCAGCAGCATCATTCTTCATTTTGTAGGGATATTGACTTGACTGAGAAACTGGATTACTCTTCAGCTGTGGCCCAACTTGGCTACTCTTTAATCCTTACATTGCTAAGAACTTTTAATGTCAAGGATGAGGCTGGCAGGGTGATGTTTGCTGCACCTATTCTAGCATTCGTTACAACACACATCTTGTATCTTAACTTCTACGAACTTGACTACGGTAAAGTTCCTTTTGCTTCTCCTACATTATTTGATCTTTTGCTATCTTCATTCATTCATACAAGATCTATCCTGCATATATATGAAATTAAATATTTTACTAGCTAGGCTCGACAATCGTGTAGCTGTTACTTTTACCATGTTTTGTGGTGTTACAAGTTAAATAAAAGATACGAGCGTTTATATGCCTTTTGTGTAGATTAATTCATGTGCATCTGCTGCGTTTATATGCCTTTTCAGGATGGAACATGAAAGTTTGTGTGGCAATGGGTCTTGTTCACATTGCTGCATGGGCAGTCTGGTCTGTTGTGACCCATCATCCGTCACGATACAAGGTTTGGATTGTCGTATTCGGAGGAGCTCTAGCTATGCTTCTTGAGGTGTATGACTCTCCTCCATACAAGGGGTATGCTGATGCACATTCGCTGTGGCACGCGAGCACCATTCCTCTCACCTATCTTTGGTGGACCTTCGTTAGAGACGATGCAGAATTCCGCACCTCCACACTTGTTAAGAAGGCCAAGTAGTAGTACATTAAGGTCAGTATGAATGCTGTTAGCTTCTCCCTCTCTCAAGGTAACACAAGCAGAGGACATGCGTGCTGCCATGCCATGCGTTCCCTGGACCGATCAGGACAAACCATTCATCTTTCAGCGAAACTCAGCATCTTGTTTATGCGGTATCTTTGGATCTTGCCTTCCTGATTTCTGTTTTGATTGATATCAACAATTGTTTTGTTCTGTAATAGAAAAGGACATAATCTTTTTCGTGTCTGTTGAAATGGTTCACCATACGGGTTTCAATGCTTATACTCCCTCTGTCCCATAATGTAAGACATTTTTTGACTCTAGTGTAGAGTCAAAAAACGTCTTACATTATGGGACGGAGGGAGTATAAACCTAGCATTGCAGTCAAAGACGAGATAACAAGCCAGAAGTTATGAATTTCAGTTCCTTTGGGAATTTTCAACTTGGACGCTCATTTCTTCCCTTTATGTCTGGATAATTCATAATGCATGCCCGTATTGGGCTGGACTGGTTTGGACGTGTCCCCAACCCGGTGCTCGTTTAGGGACCTCCAACTGGTCCGGACTATACCTGGCCATCAGCCACGCTGGGCTGGGCTTCAGGTTTGGGCCTAACAAAGCCCGAAGCAGAAAACCTAGGCCTCAATGCCCCACCATACTGTTGCCGCCATCACAATGGACATGTTGGAGGCCAACAACTTGTCTGTCATCCTGCCGTACTCAACTCCCTTGCCTGCCGCGTCCGCACCGATGAATGGGGAGATGATCAAACGCCAAGCCCGACGCTTGAGGGCAAAGGCAGTGGGTGCGGCCACCCGAGCCCTAGCCTAACTCCTCCAGCAGTCTTGATTCAATCAAAACCCCACTCGAAGCTCGCTGTTTTTGACAATTCACCCTACTCTTTTTGCGTCCCACACCGCCCTCTTCACCCTCAACGTCACAACCCATGCCATCGTTACCGCCCACACCCTCGTCACCATTGCAATGGATCTGGTGGAGGCCAAAAACTTTTTCGTCGTCCCACTGAACCTAGCTCCCTTGCCCGCCGCATCCGTGCCGATGAATTGGGAGACGATCAAACGGCTGGATGGTGAAGGAGATCCGTGCGGGCGCGGCAATATATATTAGTGTAGATCTGATTACAAAACACGTACCGTGAAAACGAATCAATGTTCATTTTGAAAAACATTCCCAATAACAGGATGCAACAATTTTGCAATGTTTCTTAGTATTAATTAACACGGGTTAACTCTTCTGAAATAAGCAATCTGAATAACTTTACAGATTATTTTTGCTAAAAGGGTGTTACTCTTTATTTTATTTCTCTTAGCCCACAAAGTTCTGCAACGGGTGCCAAGCTTTGCTAGCAGTATGATTTTAGAGGAAAATAAATAAATAAATCATCCATGGAGGCCGGAGGTCCCCGGCGACGACGCGTTAGTGGCGCTGACGGGCGGGTTGGGGACGCCGGGGAAGCAGACCTTGACGAAAGATGTGCTGGGGAGCGACGCGGACTGGTAGGCGCTGACGAAGTTGGAGACCTTGAGCCAGCAGAGGCCGGAGCCGTCGGAAAGCGCGGTGGCGCCGACGCAGGAGCTGCCGGCGAGGCAGTTGAGGCGGCATGCCGTGATGCCGATGTAGAACTGCTCTATCGCGATCTCCAGCGGGTAGGTGAGGAACTGCGTGTTGTCGATCTGGAGCATGGTGGAGTTGCCCGGGCAGTTTTGGAGCTCGGTCTTGCGCTTGCACCCGCTCCGGGGGTTCGATGCGTCGACGAGCTCGAAGTTCCGCGACGGGCAGCCGCACACCGGCGACGTGCGGTTGTAGCTGCACATGCCCATGTTGCCGCAGTAGCCGAACACCTGGCATTGGTCCGCCACCGCCGACCACTGCTCCGTCGCCGTGCCGCTGCCGTGCGCGGCGCTGTAGGCGCGGAAGTTGCCGTCCGAGTCGAGGCGCAAGAAGCGCAACATGTCGCCGCTCTCGCCGTAGTTGCTGCTGTAGGCGACGATGATGGGGGAGTCGAGCGAGCCGTCGGTGATGGAGACGATGCCGTTGGTCTGCATCGTGAGCTTCGGGGAGCTGAGCGTCGTGTTGGCGGTGAAGGTGTAGTTGTAGCCCTTGCTGAGGTAGGTCACGGGAGCGGCGCCGGCGCTGGCCCAGTTGAGCGTGAGGTTGCCGGTGGCCCTGTCGACGGCGAAGACGTAGGGGCCGGAGGTTAGGTTCATGCCGGAGGTGAAGCTCTGCGACATGACCACGGTGTCCGTCGGGTGGTGGAATGACTGCCACACGACGCGCCCCCTGGAATTGTTGAGCACGAGGTTGCCGCTCTCATGGAGGGATGCGGCGGCGACGCCTCGGCCGGCGGTGCCGGACGACCAGAGCACGGCTCCAGAGCCGTTGACCAGGTGCAGGTCGCCGGACGACGAGAGGCGGAGCGAGCCCCTCGAATCCACGGCCGCGCCGGCACCGGCGGACCAGACGGGGACGCCGCCAGCGTAGGTGACGGCGGCGACGAAGAGCGACGGGGAGGTCGGCGACGGCACGAAGCGGAGGGAGTAGGTGGAGTTGGGCGACGACCACGATGTCGAATTGGCCGCCGGCGAGAGGGAGGAGCCTAGGGGCATGTCCGCGCCATGGGACAGGAAGGAGAGGAGCAAGAAGCAGCAGCAGAGGATAGCAAGGTCCGCTCCGGCTCCGGGATCTCCCCGTAGAGGCCGCATCTTTCTTCGACGGCAGCGAGGAAGAAGACCGCGGATTCCTCCGTGATGGTGGTTGCACCGGAAGAGGCTAGCTCCGGGGGCTACGTAGCTCGGCTTCCCATATCATGGCGTCTTCCCTCGGCTATATAGCGGAGTCTCCACCGGAAAGTCCTTTCTCAGCCCGAGCTCAAATGAGCTAGGATGAACAGTAAAATCGAAAAATATTTTAAAAACGTTTGAAAAATTCTGAAATTTTTTCGTGGTAAACTTTGACAAATACTCTAACTGCTTGCAAAATTTCATCTTCAGATCACATTGGTACAAGGCGTGGCAAAAAAGACAAAATCAGTGCTCCAAAATGCTTTAAAAGTAGCATTTTGAGAGCATCGATTTTGTTTTTTTGTCACACCTTCCACGAATGTGATCTGAACATGAAATTTTGCAAGCAATTAGAACATTTGAACATTTTTGTAATGTTTTTTGATTTTACTGTTCACCCGAGCTCATTTGAGCTCGGGTGTAGATACTCTCTCCACCGCGGCCAACTACTGGCTGCTGACAATTCCCTGATTTTCCTTGATGGGCCTCTCTCTCAATCTTTGTCATGTAGCTCCTGTGTATGACCAAAAATTCAAAGACTATTCAAAACAATAGGATAGCAAAACATATTTTGCTTGTGTTATTCACAAAAACTAAAAAGGTTTTAAAACTATCCAACTGAAGTCGAGCGTTTGGTTACTGGATCTACCCGATGGGAGATGGTAGCACGGAATATTTTCTACCGGTTTGGATGGCGATCATGTAATAGGATAGACATTTAGTGTTCCTATCTTTTTATGCTAGCCGGTTGTGGCTTTTCTATTACTGTTTTGCTCTTCATGAGCCTTTTTTTGTTCTTTGTTCGAGACATGGAGACTTGTGTTGGACCTTTTGCTTATTAATAATCATGGCCGTATGCATCGTTCTGATGCAGAGACTGGGGTGAGCCCCCTTTTCGAAAAAAATACAATTCATATTTCGGGGACATTTTTATTGAGTTTTTACATCATTTCAGTATTATTTAAAAACATTATAGTTAATTCATTTTATTTATTTTAGCAATTTTTCATTCTTTCACCAAATATAGAAATGAATTCATACATATTCATAAGTTTGAATTAGTTTGGGACAGGAATTTTTGGAACATGGTACTACACGCACAGTTAGAACAGTAAAGTAAAAAATACTGAAAAGAAATAAAGTCTGAAGTGTTTTCTAATATACATAGTCGACCGATATACTCGCATGTAAAGTTTCACGAACAAATGATACTCATGATAATCCGGGCTAAATGACAAAACTGAAGTTATATTAAAAGAACATTGTTTGGGGAATAGTAAGGTCTTAGTTGTATTTTCTTCACCAAGAGTATCATGGGTGTCAATACTTCACCAAACTTCACACGTGAGTAGAATAGTATACCAAGTTCGGCACCCAAAATTTTTATAATTTTATTTTTCCTATTGTTTTCTCTAACTTATATTTAGCGTGGGTGCATGTGGAACTATGTTCACCTTGATATTTTCGTTTGTTTTGGTCATAATTCTACCAATTTCAGAAAATTTCCATGGATATTCAATACAAAATTTAGTTATTCAAGTCATATTGCAATCAATTTCTCAAACATTTCATACGTGCTTTATGAGTGAACCTATTTGTGCTTATGCCGCTTTGCACTCGGTTTATATATAAGCCAAGTGTTTTTCACGGTTTACAGGACACAGCTTACTAAGAACCCGCTTATCAATGGTAAGCCGAGAGCCACGGGGAAAACTCTCAATTTATATATAAGCCGAGTACATCTACATAAGCCGAGGGCCAATAAACACATGGTTTATATATGACGGCAGCCGGACACTAACGGCTGCGTCATGTATCCGTCTATATAAGCCGAGTGCCAGCGAGCACACGGTTTACATGTAAACCGAGGGCCAAGGCGAGCCGCACGGTTTATATGTAAACCAAGGGCTCTGTTATGCCACATGGTTTATATATAAACCAAGGGTCGAGCTGAGCCACACAATTTATAAGTAAACCGAGGACTGAGGCAAGCACACGGTTTAAATGTAAACCGAGCCCCCCGACCCAGCTTATATTTAGCGGGATCGTCGGATAATGGCTTATAAGCCGGGTGCCGCGTCATGGGACACACGGCTTACAGCCCACCAGGGTCGTGGCATAATGGCTTATAAGCCGGGTACCGCGTCCTGGGACACACGGCTTACATCGCACCAGGGTCGTGGCATAATGGCTTATAAGCCGGGTGCCAGGCCGTGGAACATCCATCGCAAAAAAAAAGAAGAAAAAAACACCACGTGGAACACAAGTGAACAGGCAAATTCTAGATGCGTTTAATCACTTACTTTTCCAGCTAAAATCTAGAGCCCTTGCATATACCAAAAATCAAGCGAAGATAGCAAGAAGGTCACCGTGTCTTTGGACCAGAAGAAACGACTGATCGAGCATGGCCGGTGAGCTCAAGACCAAGTCCGCCAACAGAAATATCAGCAGAACGTCACCGACAGCAGCACGTGCAAGTATGTCACGAGGCGATCCCAGCCGTTCAATATCACACGGAGGGGCCCGATGAGCCGAAGGTGGTCCCAGACCGTCAACACAATTGACCTCCAGACTTTTCGCGCTAGTCGTCGCTCGTTGGTCGCATGGGTCAGTCAACAGGGGCGGCTTCTGGACGATCGTTTTAGCCCACTATTTTTTCCTTGGTTATTAAATAAAATGAAACTCTTTTGCTAATATAAGGTCCCGATGGTGTAAATAAGCATAGTAAATATCGGCATTTTTTTTCACTTTCTTGTTTGACTATCCTTGTGTTAATTTGAACTTGTCAGCTCCAGCACGAAGCAAGACAAACTGCCTTACCATACCTTGCGCAGGTCTTATTGTCATTTTAACATTTTCATTTATTTACCCGCAAAAACAAACATTTTCATTTATTTGCATCTAATTCAGAAAATCATGCAACCTCGAACCCACTGAAGATATTATTTTTGGCAACAGGTCGTAGAGGTTTTTGTGAAGATATTCTAAGGCAGAAAAATAGATAGATCGTCTATTTCTCAAGATATTTAACGACACTTAGACCAAAGCTTATATATACATTCTTGGAACTATAACTAAAGGTGTTTGGTTTCTAGACTAGCATTGCTAAGCTAATCTAGGATAACTTTGCCAAAATCTAGACCAGCTAGGCACGGCAAAGCTATTTTCATTAGGTTTAGTTTGTCTCGGTCAATCGGTGTTGTGCCGATTCAACCATCCTTCTCGATCAAAGTTTTGTCGTGATTACATGCAATTGTTCCTAGAAACGAAGCTAAAGTTATTTTTAGTGCACACATTTTTATAGATATGGTTGTAACTGTTTTTCTGGATGAGATTCAAGCACCCTCTAATTGGTTTGGGAGGCAAACAAACTTGTCTCAGAAGATGATCGGTTGAAATAAAACTTCTTGGAAATGGGTTGCGTCTAAACAAGGAAAACTACTATAACTAATATTTAAACATGACTTCAATTGCAATCTTGTAAAGATTAAAAAACTAATTAATTATCTTATTGCTATTCTGCAAATAATTTTGCTAGGTGTAAAGAAAAATACACTAATAAAAGTGAGGTGGACGTGTTGTACAATAATATTCAAAAGACAGCAAATGATTAGTTTTGTATTGCACCAATTATCTTATTGTTGTTCTACAATTATTTTTGCTAAGTGTAAAAGAAAATATACTAATAAAAGTGGAGTGAACGGGCAGCTGTACAATAATATTGAAAAGACAACAAATAATTTATTTTGTAATGCATGACATTCATATTTCTTAATTTATATGATCACTATGAATAACCAATCTAATTTTTCTTTTTATAGATTTTTTGCTAGAGGTGATTTTTACAAGAGAAGATGCTATATGAAGCACATGTATTTTTCTTAATGCTCAAAATATGAAAACGATAAATCACCGATGTGTGCACAACATGGCATCATGCAGATTTCCCTAGATTGTGTCATATTGTTTGGCGTGAGATAATTGTTTTATTTGTCTTGAGACTTTTATATATAGTTACTACAATCACGTCTGATGGCTACGTAATTGGATGGTCATATTTCGAGTTTGAGTGGCAAAGATTGATTTCTCTTGTTTTAAAAATTCCAAATACATTATTATAATTCTAGCTAATGTGATATGCAAATCTCTACTATTAAAGAGGAGTCTGCCATCATCATCGTGATGGTTTGACCTCTTATAAACCACCATCGCCTCGCTCCCCTCTATGCCACCCTCCTATGGTTCCCACTCTCCCTCGCACGATAAAGAAAAAAAAGGAAAACAAACGATAAAAGAAAAGGGAAAGCAGCGACCAGGAACAGGAACACATGTCCCACGCCGAGCAACCCCCTCACTCCTTCCATCCCACATCTCTGCCAAGAAAAATCGTCACCACCATCCTCATGTCACTAGTCTTCCCTCAGAGCTCACCTCGGACCTCCACAACAGGACCCTCCCACGGTTGTAGCCCGACTTCTCCTAGAGCCCCTTGACACGTAGCTTCGACCGCCGCCGCCGCTGGCCTCGGCCATGCTCGATACTCCGACCGTCCCCGCTCGAGATCCACCCCTCCCCCACCAGACCACCTAGAGCTTGCCCCTGTGGCCCTCACACGCCACTACTAGGGAAAACCTTAGTAATAGTGCGGGTAAATGGCCTAGCAGTAGCACGAGTGCCAGCGCTACTGCTATGGCGCTACGGCTAACATTTAGGAGTAGCGCTGGTAAAGCCCTCGCTCCTACCAAGTCAGTTATCAGTGCTACTGCTAGTTACTAGCAGCGCGGTTTGACCCCGCGGTACTACTATTATTACGTATTCCATTTCTATTTTATTTTATATCGTATTTATACACCGTTATACAAGTTTTCATACAGTAGCAATTTAGATATTGTTATATCATTATGATCATAATGAGTTATTACATCATAGGCTAATCCAACTTGATCACTTTGTATCCATCAACTTGAATCTAATCCGCAATTCTTTCACCCAATGATATAATAACTCATCATCATAATAATAACTCATCATCATCATCATATTATCAACTCATCATCACCATCATCATAGTCATATAACAACTCCTCCTCCTCCTCATCATCCATGAGTCATATAACAACTCATCATTCTAACACACTACAACACATAAGAACTCCTCCTCCTCATCATCATAGTCATAATCAACACTAACTAACTGTTCTTAATACCTAGGACCTACTCCTCTCTTATAGGTAAAATAGCATAAAACAGGTAAACCGGTCTATCTCCAAAAAGGAGAATGGAGATCCACCTGTCGCCAACTTGTGCAATCGGTTGCGTACTCGCATTCGTTAGTTTGCTCCATTGTTTGATATTGAGCCTTGCATATTTGAAACAAATAGAGTATGCACTATGGTAAGCCGCCGTCGGAAACGGTCGTAAGCTAACCATATACATATGACCTTCGGTAAGCATCATGTCTGTCACAACCTCCTTCAGGAGCTTCTGTTGAACAACACAATAGTAACATATATAGTTAGCAATGTAGTATACTTAAGAAGAATGTATGCAATGAAGTTACCATCATTAACAAAATCATACCATGTTTTTGGCAACAAAGTTACCACCCTGCAACTCATGGACCAGTGGCATGTATCCACTAAAATTTGGGTTGATAAAGTGATTGGTCTTAAAGGTCTCAACATCATCTAAATGAGAAAAGATATCCTTTCTCCGCACAATTAAGCTCGGAGCCATAGCTGTAGTACGTCATGTCTACAGCCTTCCAGTAGTTCTTGAAGATAAGAAATAAGCTGACAATTATAAATAAACAAGTTTAGTAGCGATGAACACCAAATATTTTTAAATAAACGATATAAATTATTTTACTTAACAAATTAGTTTGACAAACTCACATTTAGGAAAAACTGGAGGCGTATCCACATCCACCCAAGTGTCGATATTGTTTTCAATATCACCATCTTTGGGACGAATGTCAACTTTTATTTGCATATTCTCCTCAAATCCATATGCCTTTCAGAGAGCTTCCCAATTAGAGCAACCGAAATGAGAGTGATTAAGCCCATTGCACAGCTTAACCCGAAACGCATAACCATGTTTAGTCCTGAGGTGAGCCCTCCTCGTCTTCATATTCTCAAAGTCTTGGAAACGACTATCTCTTGAGCTTGCGTTGGTTTTCCCTTGAAGAAGAAAGGGTGATGTAGCAAAGTAGCGTAAGTATTTCCCTCAGTTTTGAGAACCAAGGTATCAATCCAGTAGGAGACAACGCACAAGTCACCGAATACCTGCACATACAATCAAGAACTTGCACCCAACGTGATAAAGGGGTTGTCTATCCCTTCAGGTCACTTGCAAAAGTGAGATCTGATAGAGATAGATAAACAGTAAAGTAATTTTTTTTGGTATTTTTGGTTTATAGAATGGAAAGTAAAATATTGCAAAATAGTAGATCAGAAACTAGCAAGATGTAAACGAGATTAAATAATATGGAAAAAAGACCCCGGGCCCATAGGTTTCACTAGTGGCTTCTCTCATGATAGCAAATATTATGGTGGGTGAACAATTACCGCCGAGCAATTGATAAAAAAGCGCATACTTATGATGATATGTAAGGCAATGATCATGAACATAGGCATTGTTGGGGGATATAACTATTAGGTCTGACCCACCCAGGAGGGGCCGGGTTATACCTATGGAGACTCAACGATATGAAGCCCAAGATGACATTTGAAGATGGCGGTTCAGTTAAAGGGCCCAAATCCCAAAGGCGACTTAAAGCCCGTAGAGATAAACCGCCATATATATGTAACTTGTATTGTAAGGCAGGAATAGCAAGAGACCGAGCCGGGCACTGTTTATACGCTGGGTGTCGACCTCCGTATATAAAGGGATGACCCGGCGGTGGTTCAGGGCAAGTAACATCAGATCGAGAACTAGGTCAAGCGGATTCGCTCCCTGGTAATCGAGACATAAGCAATCCCACTCAAAATTGGATCGTAGGCTTTTACCTTCACCGTAAGTGGCCGAACCAGTATAAACCCTGTGTCCTTTATCCTGATTAACCCCTTTAAGCTTCCTAGTTGCGATGGCTCCACGGCTAAGTCCTTTCACTAGGACATCTGACATGACAATTCCACGACAGTTGGCACCCACCGTGGGGCCAGCGCACGGTGGATTTGAGTTCTTGAAGGGCAGCTTTGAAGGGCTCAAGGGATACGCTATGGGCCGGATGACCAAAAGTCGTCGCGGCAAGCTCTACATCGACCACGCAGGCTGGGGCCCCGACGCTGGCTCAATTGAGTATGGATACCGGGTCCCCTTCGGTGGAATCCACGTCTTCATTGGCAAGATCGGCGAGCAAAGCCCTGAGTCTGGCATCTGCACCGACCTCATCGAGACGGCTCAGCGTGCAAGACCCGCTCGGGCTCAGCCTGCAATGAAGCGTGCCTTTGTGGGATGCATCCACGGAGGGGAACTTTCTGAGGGATCTGTGTCTGGCAGTGATACGACCATCTACTCTGATGGTGAGTCGTCCACGGGTGAGACGGATTCGTTGTATCAATTGCAAGATGACGGACTTGGGGGCTGTTCCGATGGCAGTAGTATTCTGGACCTCCTTGAGCCACCGAGCAGAGTCGAGATCTTCATGGCTGGCACGCAACCCATTCAAAACTCTACGACTGCGGCAGCGATAACCTCAGGGTCAACGGTAGCCGGGGCAGGAGGCCCCGTGCGCCCGCCGACTCAGGTGCTGATGGATCTCATGGATAAGATGACAGCTCTATTAACCGCCGTGGTTAACCTGGTGGACCAAGCTCAACATGATGCGGAAGTGGCGCAGTTAAAATAGGATATAGTGCAGGCTAAGGAAGACCTGGCAGCCGAAGACGTCAGGATGACCGCAGAGCAGGCAACTCTGGATGCTCAGGCTTAGTGGATTCAGTCACAGGCTTTCCAGCTCACGAGGGATCCGAACGCGTCAAATGAGGTCATGAGGAGGAGGTACCAGAAGACTCAACCCCGTCTGCCTCTTGTTTATGATCCTCGAAATCTCTTCCATACACCCGGGGCAGGGCCCAGTAACCCGCCGGAGGTAAACCGGGTTGCAATGCCCGGTGCTGGAACGCCGGTTCAACCTCGTTATGTACCAACACCACCGGGTCATTATTCTAACACTTTGGAGAACATGATTGCTGTGGCGGCACGATTGGTGACTCTCCCGGTGGAGGGCGACTCTCGATGGCGGTTGAAACTCAAAGGGTCAGAGAGCTTATTCAGACGGCTTTGGTGCATCAGGAGGTGTACTTGTATAGCCGAGACATGATTCATTTGACCCCTCGTCCGAGCCAGAGCCCGAGTTATAGCAGACACATGGATTCAGCGGCCATTTCAAGCAACGCCCGACGCCGTGACCAACCGAGCGGGCATGACCCGGTGCGTGATGGAGCTCTTAACTTGGTTCATCAGGACATAATACGTCAAGAGGCTGAGCGGTCGGCTCAGCAGGCGGCCGAGCAGGCGGCTTACCAGTCTTTTTCGGTTTATCCGTGAAAGTGCTAGTTATCGACTAGAGGGGGGGGTGAGTAGGCGATTTTCATGGAAGTCTTCAAAACATGGAAGTTTCAAAGATAAACAATAGAAATAACCTAATTGATATGCAGCGGAAGATAAACTACAACAAGCAAGCCATAATCAAGTATGCAATAGCGTTAACGTTCGAAGATTAATAGCAGCTAGGTAGTAGGATCAGGATGGAAGATAGTATGAAGCCAATCAACAATAGTAGTCAAGCAATGAAGTCAATCAGATAAGACGATAAGCAATGACTTCACGAAGACAAACTCAAAGTAAAGGAGGGAAGAGATAGAACCAGTTGCTTGTTGAAGACACATGATTTGTTGGACCAGTTCCAGTTGCTGTGACAACTGTACGTCTGGTTAGGGAGGCTGAGATTCAACTCAGAAGATCGTGTCTTCACCTTATTCCCCTTGAGCTAAGGACACTTAGTCCTCGCCCAATCACTCTGGTAAGTCTTTAAGGTAGACTTCCAAACCTTCACAGACTTCGTTCACCCGGCAATCCACAATGACTCTTGGATGCTCAGAACGCGATGCCTAACCGGCTGCAGGATAGACAGTCCTCAAGTGTAATAAGTCTTCAGGTCACACAGACAGAAAGACTTCAGTGATGCCTAACACTCTTTGGCTCTGGGTGTTTGGGCTTTGTCCTCGCAAGGATTTCTCTCTCTCAAATGCTTCGAGGGGGGTTGCTCTCAAACGACAAAAGCCGTATATTAACTCTAAGCAGCCACCAATTTATGGTGTAGGGGGTGGGCTATTTATAGCCACTAGGCAACCCGACCTGATTTGTCCGAAATGACCCTGGGTCACTAAGGAACTGACACGT
Organism: Triticum aestivum; assembly: GCF_018294505.1. NCBI lineage: Eukaryota > Viridiplantae > Streptophyta > Magnoliopsida > Poales > Poaceae > Triticum > Triticum aestivum. Next base: position 683,909,846 of record NC_057807.1, on the reverse strand, counting down.
GTTCCAACGGTCAGATTTCAAACACACACGGCAACTTTACTTGGGCTACAAGCAAAGCCGACTCATCCAACTCTGGATAAGATTTGCTCTCATTGTCTTCGCTCAAAGACATAGGATTTGGGTTGAGCATCACTTCAGTCACTCTGACTTAGTTCACTTGGACCCCACTTAACAGTACGGTGGTTCCTATGACTCAACAAAGAAGAAAAGGAAACAACGAAACCACACAGTCTTCATGCTCCATAGTCTTCACGCAATGTCTTCTCATGTCATAGTCTTCAATATGAATATCTTCTCATACCACCATTGTCGTCAATGTCTTCATACATTTTTAGGGGTCATCTCCGGTAGGTAAACCGAATCAATGAGGGACACTACCTGCGTTATCCTGCAATTCTCACAAACGCATTAGTCCCTCAACCAACTTTGTCATCAATACTCCAAAACCAACTAGGGGTGGCACTAGATGCACTTACAATCCCCCCCTTTTTGGTGATTGATGACAAACTGGTTGAAGTTTTCAACAGGGATAAAGTATGTGAAATTGTAAAGGATAGGAATTTGTCTTCATAAGTAGCAAGGGCTCCCCCTGAAGATGTGCATATAAATAATTTTGCTTTTGGAATGCAAATGCACATGGCAGGTTGTACTTGTGGAGATCCACTTCAACTTATGAAGATAATTCATCATGCATGAAATGATATAGCATATAGGATGACATGCATAATGAAAAATGGACGTCTGCAGGATGATCAGTGCGGAAGTTATCATCGCACATGGAAATGCAAATAAGTAGCAGACGACCATCAAGTTTAAGTGTTACAACTCAGAGAACCAAATGTTTCAAAACGCAAGAGTTGTAAGCACGAGGCAAAATATAACGCAACCGCCCATTTGAACCCGCTTGAAGACTATCAACTCATACGCTTCTCCCCCTTTTGTCAGTAATGACCAAAAAGGTTTGAAGACATAGAGCATCTACTCGTCTTCTTGATGAGTAGGTGAAGCAACAGGGTTGTCGTCGTTGGGTGGCGGTGCAGATGAACTTGGTGCAGTGTCGATGCGCGCAGTAGTAGTAGGAGGTGGTGAAGTAGCATCATCTTCATCATTGATCACTCTGGCATTTACCGTTGCCGCGGAGGAAGAATATTCAGAGTCTTCAAGAGATGGAGTTCTTCGTAAGACAACATTCTGTGGAGGAGTGGAGTCAAACTGAAATCTTTCATTGAAGCCATCGTCTTGAAGATCTGCTTCAGCACTAAGCAGGATCAAACTCTTCCATGATCGCCGGCAAGTTTCGTGAGCAACAAAGGCATTCTTGGTGGCAAGGTTGCGAATCCGATTGACATCCACCAAGAGGCTTTGCATCTGTCTCTCGAGCCAAAAGTGATGTTTATCCTGTTTCTGATGAAGGGCCACAAGAAGTTCTCGATCATTGAGAACGTGAGAATGCTTCCGAGGCCTTTAGGCAATTGTGCTTTCAGTGGCTTCAGTAGGTGCTCGATGAGGCAGACGAGTATTTCCAACCAATGGATAGATTCGTGTAGCTGCTTGAACACCTTCAATGGGTTGAGTGAAGCTTTGGTGCTCGGCATTCTGAAGACAAAGAGGCTTCTTGGCTAGGTCAGGATATATAGCTTCAACTGACATATCAACCTCAGGTAGAAAAATCACATGATTGCGAGCAGAAGGTTGATAATTGACAGTAGAGTGTCGCTTTATGAGGCGCATGACCCATGGAGCATAAAACTTCAGACCAAAGAGATCAGAGCCGGAGGCAGCAAGTTGTCTGATGAAGAAATCTTGTGCATTGAAGCTAATGCCATTGAAAATGTAGAAGACCAAAGTCTTCATAGGTCCTTCAAGCTTTGCCGCTGATGAATGTCCTTTGATAGGCCATAGAGTCCGCCTGATGATGTGATATATGGTGCGTGGCAGATACTCAAGGTCTTCAACAAAGAACTCTGTTGGATATTCAGCATCACGGGGCAAAGGCTTCATCATGCTCAGCATCTGACTCATATTGGGTTCAGGCCTATGAAAGATGCTTTCCAGGGCATTGTGATGATGTTGACAGCCAGGTTCATAGAGTTCTCCGGGAGTGGACAGGCCTGTAAGCTCGATGATATCCATAGCTTTGGCTTCATGATGAACGTTTCCGGTCATCCACTCGAGAACCCAAGTCTTCGTATCTCTGTTGTAGCCGCGAATGTGCAGTGTGGCATAGAATTGAAGCAATAGTTCTTCATTCCAGTGTTCTTTATCTGTGACAAAACTAAGCAGCCCAGCATCACGAAAGCAGTCAAGTGCTTCTTCTAAGCAGGGGAGTCCAGTAATGGCTTCAGTGTTGAGGCGCATATGAGGGAAGATGCGCCCTTGATCATATAGAACACAGGAGTAATAGCTTCGCTGCGAATGGCTCCAGAACCGATCTGATGATATTCTTGGCTTCGTGTAGGGGTTCTTCGAGCTGTCAAAGAATGTGTTGTGGCTCTTGAAGCCATTAGCATTGAAGGACCCTGCTGAGTTTGCAGTACCTGGAAACCTTGGCAGTCTTGGCTTGGGCTTCTGGACTTGAGGCCTATGCTCAACATGATAGTCAAATTGAGGACCAGAGACATTAGGCGGAGGGACCATAACGGGCCATCTGACTGTTGTTAGCTCTCCGTGGTTATATGCCTGCTCAATTGTATAGGGCCTTGGTGGCGGAACAGGAGCAGTGGCAGCAACTGAGGCTTCAGGCTGCACAACAGGTGCTTCAGAAGCAGTAGCCTCACTAGCTTTAGGTGCAGTGGCCGCATTAGCTTCAGGTGCAGTGGCCGCATTAGCTTCAGGCACACTGGTTGTTGCAAGCTCCACATTAGCTTCAGCCATGACAATGTCATTGACTTCACTTGCGTTGGTTGTGGCAGCTTCAGGATTTTCAACCTCCACTTGAGGAGCTGGAGGGTCAGGCATTGACACGTTCACTTCATGAACTATTTCTTCAGGAATGGGGGGAGTAGAGACACGTTCTTCTTGACGTTCTTCATCGGCTGATGCAGCCGGATTGTCTTCAGCAGCAGGTGCTTCAGACGCAGAGACATTCACAGCAGGAGTGGCTTCTGAAAACACTTGACGTGTAACAGGCTGATGATGCACTTCTCCTTTTGGAACGCTCGGAAGAGGAGCTTGAGGCCTTGGTCCTTTGCGAAGCCTTTGAAGTACTGTCGACGCTTTTGGAGATGGAGTGGGTAGGCCCTCATCCTCTTCAGCTTGTACGAATGTTGTGACTTGTTGTTGTTGGGGAGTGTTGGGGGAGTCTTGTTCTTACGGGCGATCAGCCCATGAATCATCCTGTGCAATTGGCATCAGAGGACGACCAATGCTGATGAGTTCGCTGTTCGTACGAACAGGCGATGATACCACATTGTATTTGATCTGAGGAAGAACTTCATCATCTTCAACATTGTCATGACAACCAATGTCTTCAGCAGCAGTGGGTTTAGCTGCTGGAATATCTTCAGCTTCAGGAGCCTCTGTGGAAGCAGGCTCATGAACAGTCATGTGAAGTTCTTGGGATGCAGATGCAGGATGAATCACTGAGATGGGTTCAACAAAAAGGGGCTCTATGGGAGCAGCCCGATTCTTCTTGGTCTTGCGCTTCTTCTTGGAGGGAGCAGCATCAGAGGCTTCGGTATTCTTCCTCTTTCTGGCTTCTGCCTCTATAGCCCTCGTCTTCTTCTGTTCTGAAGCGGTTGTGGTGACCTTTGGCTTCGAGCCAATCATGCTACTTGGGAAGATAATGCGTGGAGCTTCTTGGCTTGAAGGCGTAGTCTGATCAGCAGGAAGCTTCTTCTTTTTCTTTGCTGCCATCCTGGGGTCAATGCCAGGACGGCCAAGTGACTTGCGCTTCTCAGCCTCATTGTAGGCAAGCACACACTTATCAGCCAAACTCTTCATGCGCTCACGAGATCCTTGAGCTTCTTGGCGCTTCTTCAGAAAAGCTTCTTTAAGCTCATGCAGCATGACCTTAAAGTTTCGGACGTCTTGAACACTTAGCTTGGCCACATGCTTCTTGAATTGAGCCTTCTCATAATCAATCTTGTTCTTGAGCTCAACAATTCGCTGAGCGAGAGCTAGCTCAGAAGCAATGGCGCCATGGAAAGAGACGCTGAGGCCAATTGGAAGCTGTAAATCTTCAAAACTAACATTTGGGGTGTCGAACCACTCATCAATGAAATTGTGGATGATGGCCACATCAAAGAGAGGCAAGTTGTTGAAGATTTCTGCTTCTTCCTTGCTCTTTATCAGCTGCTCAAGAGCATCATCAGCAAGATCTTCATCACTTGACAGATCAATAGGTTCTTCACGCAGAATGGCGGCCGGAGTCAAGGCTTGATCAGTATGCCTGACAAGTTGCTTTTTCTCCTCCGTCTTCTTGGAGATACGGGATTGATCTTCAGACTGCACACCGGCTCCAGGAGGTGCAGTGGCCAATGGCTTCACACGAGAAGCTTTTGGAGGTGCGGCTGATGATGTAACCTTAACCTTCTTTGGCTTCTTCGGCCTTGGAGTAGGAGCAGGGGCTTCATCAGAATCAGCATCATTGTTGGGATGATCCACTCTGGCACCATGAACCAAGACGTAGGAGATGAGACCATCAAGGTTGGCAAAGGGGCCAATTCTATTCTCTTCAGCTTCATGTGTCCCATCCTCACATGCAGCAGAGGGACCAGGATTGAAGTCTAATCCCCATGACTTCTTGTTTTCCTTTGCTGAAGACATAGCAAACTGGAAGTTGCGCTTGAAAAGATTGTCGTCGCGACACCAGAGCAATGATGATGGGTCGGCTTCTTCAGGCTGTGGCCCACGGACCATGCAAGGATAGAATTCTTGCGCAATGGCTTCAGCTTTGTTCTTGGGGGGAAGGCCTCGATAGAGAATATCACCCCAAGGGCTCTTGATAGCATTTTTCTCTGCGTACTCCTGGGTGACGAACTTGTACTTGTACCACCGTTCAGCCCAATAGCATCGAATCCATTGGATTCGAGTCTTGCGCTGATTGTAATCTTCTTCAGGATCCGTTTTATACATTTCTGCCAGATCCTCAGGCAGATCCTTCGAAGTTCCCCCACGACGCTGTCTGCCACCCTTCCTGACTGATTTCTCTGCAGCCATGAACTTCAAACTGAATGGTTTCAATATGCTCAAAGGCTTCAGAGATTTACGCTTGCTAGTCAAGCAGGAACTGGCTTCAGGAGAATTGATATGATGCTGTAAGTATTCTGCAAACGAATGCAGACTATGAGAACCAAGGGATTCTCCCACGGACATGTACCTGTGACAGCATTAGAGATGCGAGGGAAGGGGACGAGGTCATATGCATTCTCAGAAGATTTTGAAGATAAATTAGTTTGAAGATATTGACCTCATGATGCGAAGACATTCACTTACATAGGTGAGTTGGTTCCAGATTTGTACCAATTCGTGAATAAGTACAAGTGAGGAATCAAACTTGATATGAAATCTAAGTGAATATACTAGGCATTAAGAGATCCAGACAGAATCGATTTATCATTGAATAGGTAGAAACTACTTTCGGTAAACAGGATGAATCTTGAAGATCAAAAAGGTGGTAAAAATAGAGTTATAATTACCGCACGAAGAACTACTAGATGGGAAGAATAGGAGACCGAGCAGTTCAGTCCACCGTGCCCTAACTTGGCGACGGAGGACACCTACGGCGATGGCGGAGAGGACGATGTCCATGGCCGGCGTGAGGACGGCGTCGGAGAAGTCGCGGCAGCTAAGCGATTCGTCGCCGGCGTCGTCGCGAGCTAGCGGTGGCGCTAGGGTTTTGACGGAGGTGGAGAGGTGGAAGAAGGATTTCTTTACCGCAGAGGACACACATTTATAAGTAGGTGTGCACAGCGCAATTACGCATGTGCCCCTGTCTGTTCACATTCGTGGGGTACATGGCAAGCATGCAACACATTTAGAATTGTCCCACGTTCCCACGCCCACCAAGTATGTCGGATGTTCGTTCCGGCTTCTCCGGATATCGACAGTTTAGATGATTCATTTAAATAGGACTTGATGTTTTGTCTCTGTGTCTTCTGCTGACAAGGATGCAGAGAAGACATTCGACAGTTTCAATAGAATGCATATGATTTGGACAGATAGAGTTTGAGATAGGAAGCATAGAGAGATTAGGGTCCGATCACATTCACTTAGTTCAAAAGATTCAACTTGAAGACATAGCTATAAGTGAATGTTGTAGAGGACAGAACGCTAGTATATATATATATCTATATATATATATATATATATATATATATATATATATATATATATATATGCAATCAAATCACTATAGCGCAGAAAAATCACGAAGATAAATTGAAACTGAAGAAAAACCAAATGCGAAATCTTTGCAAAATAACGCCATGAGTGAAACACTTCAAACAGAGAATTTTGGTGGTGGTGTTACCCACCGTATAGGAAGTATTAGACCCAGACATGGCGCACAATTATCGTGGCGCTCCGAAGTCAAATTCCATGTTAATGTATTCACACTCAGAGTGTAAATCTTCATTGATTGAAGATATACATTACTTTGTGTGTTGCACATCTAAGTCATCAACATGCATAAGTGTTAGGATGTGTGCCTGATCACAGGACATTAGAGGATTCCAAGATATTTAGCTCACACCGTAACTTGCAAAACCTTTTCTCATCCAAGGGCTTTGTGAAGATATCTGCCAGTTGCTCTTCAGTGTTGACGTGCATGATATCTATATCTTTCTTCATAACATGATCTCTGAGAAAGTGATGACGTATTTCAATGTGTTTGTCTTCGAGTGCTGGACTGGATTGTTGCCAATCTTGATGGCACTTTCGTTGTCGCAGAAGAGAGGGACTTGCTTCAGATCGATGCCATAGTATTTGAGAGTTTGCTTCATCCACAGAAGCTGAGCACAACAGGATCCAGCAGCAATGTATTGAGATTCAGCAGTTGAGAGTGATACACAGTTCTGCTTCTTTGGAGACCAACAGACAAGTGATCGACCAAGAAAATGACATGTGCCTGATGTTGACTTGCGATCCACCTTGTCACCAGCATAATCAGCATCCGAGAATCCAACCAGATCAAACCTTGAGCCCTTTGGATACCATAATCCGAGTGTTGGGGTGTAAGCCAAATATCTAAGAATTCAATTCACTGCTAAGTGATGCGATTCCTTTGGTGCCACTTGGAATCGAGCACACATGCAAACACTAAGCATAATATCTGGCCTAGATGCACATAGGTAAAGTAAAGAACCAATCATGGAGCGGTATACCTTTTGATCGAACTCTTTACCATTGTCGTCGGGACCAAGATGATGTTTGGCTGGCATTGGCTCATGTAACCTTTGCAATCTTGCATGCCGAACTTCTTCAGGCAATCTTTGAGATATTTTTCTTGAGATATGAAGATGGCATTTCTTTGTTGACGGATTTGAAGACCAAGGAAGAACTTCAGCTCACCCATCATGGACATTTGATATTGCTCTTGCATCATGTACCCAAACTCATCACTGTACTTCTGGTTGGTGCAGCCGAAGATTATGTCATCCACATATATTTGGCACACAAACAGTTCACCATCATATGTCTTCGTGAAGAGTGTGGGATCGAGGGATCCAGGTTTGAAGCCTTTGCTCTTCAGGAAGTCTTTGGTTGTATCATACCAGGCACGAGGAGCTTGTTTGAGGCCATACAGTGCTTTGTTCAGTTTGTACACCATATCAGGATGTTTTGGATCTTCAAAGCCAGGTGGTTGTGCAACATATACTTCTTCTTCAATCTTGCCATTGAGAAATGCACTCTTTACATCCATTTGATATAGCAAGATGTTGTGATGATTTGCATAGGCTAGCAGTATGCGAATGCCTTCAAGCCTAGCAACAGGAGCAAATGTTTCATCGAAGTCAATTCCTTCAACTTGAGTATATCCTTGAGCCACAAGACGTGCTTTGTTTCTGACGACTTGACCATGCTCATCTTGCTTGTTTCGATATATCCATTTTGTTCCTATAATGTTATGCTTGCGAGGGTCAGGTCGCTTCACAAGTTCCCAAACATTATTCAGCTTGAACCGTTGAAGTTCTTCTTGCATGGCTTGAATCCATTCAGGTTCCATAAAAGCTTCAACAACTTTCTTGGGTTCTGATATTGACACAAATGAAAAGTGCCCACAGAAGTTTGCTAACTGTGTTGCTCTTGAGAGAGTAAGCGGACCAGGCGCATTGCTGCTGTCAATTATCTTCTCAATTTGTACTTCATTTGCAACACGAGGATTAACTGGACAAAGACCTTGCTCATGGTGATCATTGTCATCATTGGAAGTTTTGTCTTCGGTCTGAGCATTATCTTCAGGTTGGTTTGGTGCAGAAATGATAAGTTCCTCTTCAGGCTGTGCTTCAGAGGGCATGATCTCACCAGTTCCCATCAACTTGATAGATTCACAGGAAGAAGCTTCATCAAGTGTACTTGGCAGAATTTCTCTTTGTGAACCATTGGTTTCATCAAATCGCACATCCACTGTTTCAACGATTTTGTAGTGGAAGAGGTTGAAGACTCTGTAAGAGTGCGAATCCTTTCCATAGCCAAGCATGAAGCCTTCGTGAGCTTTGGGTTCAAATTTTGACTTGTGATGGGGATCCTTGATCCAACATCTAGCACCAAAGACTCCGAAGTAGCTGACATTTGGCTTCTTGCCAGTGAGGAGCTCATAGGATGTTTTGCCCAGAAGCTTATGGATGTAGACACGGTTGATGATGTGACAAGCTGTATCAATGGCTTCAGGCCAGAACTTTCTTGGTGTCTTGTACTCGTCAAGCATTGTTCGAGCCATCTCAATAAGGGTTCTGTTTTTGCGCTCAACAATGCCATTTTGCTGTGGTGTGTATGGAGCAGAAAATTCATGAGTGATTCCCATTGTATCCAGATAAAGATCAAGGCCGGTGTTCTTGAATTCAGTGCCGTTATCACTTCTGATATGCTTGATCTTGACGCCATAGTTGTTCATTGCTCGATTGGCGAATCGTCTGAAGACATCTTGTACTTCAGTCTTGTAGAGAATTATGTGCACCCCTGTGTATCTTGAGTAGTCATCAACAATGACGAAGCCATAGAGACACGCCGTTGTTGTGAGGGTGGAGTAGTGGGTAGGTCCAAAGAAGTCCATGTGTAGCAGCTCGAAGGGTTGAGATGTTGTCATGATTGTCTTCGAAGGATGCTTGGCCCTTGTCATCTTTCCAGCTTCGCAGGCACCACACAGATGATCTTTCTTGAACTTGACACCTTCGATGCCTATGACATGCTTCTTCTTGACGAGAGTGTGCAAGTTCCTCATGCCTGCATGCCCCAGCCTTTGATGCCAGAGCCAGCATTCTGAAGCTTTAGCAAGAAGACATATGGCAAGTTTTGGACTTGCTGAGAAATCTACCATGTATAGATCACCTTTCCTATACCCTTCAAAGACTAGGAGATTTGTCAGATTCCATTAGTACAAGGCAACGATATTTTCCAAATATCACAATCATATTTAAGTCACAAAGCATTGAGATAGACATTAAGTTGAATCCAAGGGATTCAACAAGCATCACTTTATCCATGTGTTGATCCTTTGAGATTGCAACTCTACCTAGACCCAATACTTTGCCTTTACCAGTGTCAGCAAATGTGATTTGACTCTTGTCGGATGGACGTAAGGTTGAGTCCATGAGAAGACTTTGATCGCCAGTCATATGATTAGTGCATCCGCTGTCAATAATCCATTCTGAAGCTTTTGGTGTACCCTACAGTGCAGTTAGAGGGATAGGCTTCACAATGTATGTTGTGAAGCATAAGCATTTGATGCACACTTGGATTATCACAGCATAGATGAGAGTTAGCACACAGTATGTCAGGTAAGCGATTCATATGTGGAATACATATTAAGTTATTTTATCATGCGTCCCTTTGTGTTTTAGGTCCCCAGCAATTATATCGGACGCCATTGATTGCTGGCTGGAGACCACATTCTGCAAGAGAGAGTTAATTCTTCTTCACCACCCACATTTTCAAGGGTGGCTTAGAAGCAATGAGTCTAAGTGCAGCATCTGAGAATTTCGGCTTTGAAGCCCTAGCAAATAGACTTGCAGGAGATGAATGATACTCATGTGAATAAGCAGAAAAGCTCTTAGTTCTATGAACATAGCGATTTAAAGACACACGCTCATATTCATGAGTCTGAGTATGATTTCCCTGCAAAACATTGGCGTTAGGGTGACTCAAGTGAGTCCTGTGTTCGTAAGTAGCCGTTGGACCATATGATGCCTTTGGTCTGGGGTTTGTCTTCTTCCCTGGTGGTGTCATGATGATATTCACTAGAAGATTCTCAAGGCAGCTTTTGGGAACCTAGATCTTCTTCATAGGAGGTCCATTCCTACAGTTAGTACCAATATACCTGGCAAACACTTCACCATTCTGATTTTTGAACACTTTATAGTTTGCATCAAAGGATTCATCAATGATAATAGGATTAGCACAGGTAAATCCAGATAAAGTAGATGGATCCACTGAAGGTTCCTTTGCAGCAACCCATGTGGTTTTGGGATACTGCTCAGGCGTCCAGTAGGAACCATCAGCATTCATTTTCCTCTCGAACCCAACACCCTCTTTCCTAGGGTTTCGGTTCAGAATCTGCTTTTTGAGGACATCACAAAGTGTCTGATGCCCTTTCAGACTTTTATACATCCCTGTTTCAAGCAATGTCTTCAACCTAGCATTTTCATCAGAAATAGTAGTGGTATCCTCAGAAGAGGGGTTAGTTACCACATCAGTAGTTGAAGACAGAGCAACAGTAGCAGTAGTGGAACATTCAGCAATAGAGGTAGCGTTATCACGCTCAATGTATTTTAAGCATGGTGGTTCAAATTCATCCTGAGCGGGACTGATCTGTTGAGCGCGAAATGACTCATTCTCCTTTTGAAGATCTTCATGAGTCACTTTCAGTTTCTCAAGCTCTTGCTTCCTTTGAAGATAATCATAGGAGAGCTTTTCATAAGTGGTTGAGAGCGTCTCATGAAGACTTTCAAGTTCTTGATACTTAGCATGAAGATTTTTTATGTCTTCAACTAAGGACTGTGAACGTGTCATTTCCGCGTCCAACAGGTCATCGCTTTTGTCTAACAGTTTTTGAGTATGTTCCATAGCCCTTTGTTGTTCAGTAGCAATTTTAGCAAGTGTTTTGTAGCTGGGTTTAGATTCACAATTAGAGTGATCTTCACTTGATGTTTGAAAGTAAGCATTGCACGATTTTACCTTGGCACCGCGTGCCATGAAGCAGTAGGTGGGAGCAAGATCGTCCTTGTCATCATCAGTGTTGGTGTGGGAGTCATTGTCTTCAGTGTTGAAGATGGACTTTGCGACGTAGGCTGTGGCCAGAGCCAGACTTGCAACGGCAGAGTCGGACTTAGCTTCAGATTCCACCTCTGCCTCCTCAGACGCAGACTCCTCCTCTGAATCCATTTCCTTGCCAACAAAAGCACGAGCCTTGCCAGATGAGCTCTTCTTGTGAGATGAAGACCTTGATGAGGACTTGGAAGAAGACTTCGAAGATTTCTTCTTCTTCTTGTCATCGGAGTCATATTCCTTGCTCTTCTTCTTCTTCTTCTCATTGTCCCACTGAGGACACTCAGAGATGTAGTGCCCAGGCTTCTTACACTTGTGACATGTTCTCTTCTTGTTGTCTTGAGTGGAAGCTTCATCATTTGTTGAACTGGATCGTGAAGACTTTTTGAAGCCCTTCTTCTTGGTGAATTTCTGGAACTTCTTCACAAGCATAGCAAGCTCCCTTCCAATGTCTTCAGGATCGTCAGAATCGCAGTCAGATTCTTCTTCTTCAGATGAGGAAAAAACTTTTGCCTTCAAAGCACGAGTTCGGCCATAGTTGGGGCCATAGATATCTCTTTTCTCAGAAAGCTGGAACTCATGTGTGTTGAGCCTCTCAAGTATATCAGACGGATCGAGTGTCTTGAAGTCAGGGCATTCTTGTATCATGAGGGCAAGGGTGTCAAAGGAGGTGTCAAGTGATCTCAGCAGTGTCTTGACAATTTCATGCTTGGTGATCTCAGTGGCGCCGAGAGCCTGAAGCTCATTTGTGATGTCGGTGAGGCGATCAAACGTGAGCTGGACATTTTCATTGTCGTTTCTCTTGAAGCAACTGAAGAGATTGCGAAGAACACTGATCCTCTGGTCTCTCTATGTAGAGACGCCTTCATTGACCTTGGACAGCCAGTCCCAGACTAGCTTTGACGTTTCCAGAGCACTCACACGGCCATACTGTTCTTTGGTCAGATGACCACAGATGATGTTCTTTGCAGTCGAGTCCAGTTGAATGAACTTCTTGACATTAGTAGGGGTGACACCTTCACCAGTTTTGGGAACGCCATTCTTGACGACATACCAGAGGTCCACATCAATGGCTTCAAGATGCATGCGCATCTTATTCTTCCAGTAGGGATATTCTGTTCCATCGAACACGAGGCAATCAGCGGAGACTTTGATTATCCCTGCAGTCGACATAGCTAAACTCCAGGTGGTTAAACCGAATCACACAGAACAAGGGAGTACCTTGCTCTGATACCAATTGATAGTGCTACTTATCGACTAGA